>NW_028012807.1:0-11626 GCF_054177405.1 Leptonychotes weddellii
TTAAGAATTCCTCATATCAGTGAGATCATATGATACATGTCTTTCTCTGTTTGACTTATTTCACTCAACATAATACCCTCCAGTTCCATCCACGTCGTTGCAAATGGCAAGATCTCATTCCTTTTGATCTGCCAATCATTTCTTTATAGCAATATGGATTCATGTTCAGTTTACTATACATACACAGAATACAGAAATAATCACAGATATATGTGTATACATGGGTTAGTATATATACATATATTTCCTAGCTTTATCTGCTAAGAGATCCTACAAAGAATGATAACAAATAGCAACAAGCACACCTAGCCCCCAGATCTTGGTGTCTAAATATCGTTCTCCAGGAAAAGGAATCAGGCTCCCTGGAAAATAACCAATTCTGAGGCTGGGAAAGGACAAGATGAGCCTGGAGCTTCTAGGAGTGCCAACAGTAAAGAGTGCTCAAAAAAAAACCCCAAAAGGATGGGGACATATCAGAGGGATACAGGAGCCAACCGGAAAGAGCTCTCCAGGGCCAAAGCTAAATCAGTTTGAGCAGTAAAATAATATAGTATCAGACTACAAACCCAAAGTATAAGATAATTACATGCTGATATCTAGATTCACAGTGCTTTCTCTGCCCATGTATCTTTCCATTACATATGCAAACATCACAGATTTATTTTTACACATTTGGAATAATATACAATGTGTTCTTTTTCATTCAGGAATATATCCTAGAGATTTTACTTGTCCGTAAACCAAGGTCTCCCACATTCTTTTGGTTATTATACCTGTGTATTATTTCAGTGTATGGATACTTACGTTATATTGAGTCTTCTGCTGCAGCAAATGGGCTGTTGGCCTTCCGATCACCACTACACAGCTATTGCAATGTGTAAATCCATCCGTAAGATAAAGGCCTGGAGGTAGAATTGCTGGGTCATATTTCATTTGAAACTTTGTGGTGGCTCATTTTGTTTATAGCTACTTGTTCTTGTTTTAGCATGAAAAATATCTGCTCAGATTTTCCTAAGAATACTAATTAGTGCCTTTACAATTCTCTGCTACCTTCACTCCTTTCACTGGGCCAAGAGCTCTGATCATTCATCTCACACATCCGGTTATTTCTCATGGGATCACTTTTACAGATGAAGGTTAAAATTTTATTTTCAGGAGCACCTGGGTGGCTCAGTTGGTTAAGTGTCTGACTCTCTATTTCTGCTCAGATCATGGTCTTGGGGTCCAGGGATCCATGGCTCCCCGCTCAGCAGGAGAGTGCTTGTCTCCCTCTCCCTCTGTCTCTCCCCCTGCTCCCACACGCTCTCTCTTTCTCTCTCTCAAATAAATAAATAAATCTTTAAAAAATTTTATTTTCGGGTGCCTGGGTGGCTCAGTCATTAAGCGTCTGCCTTCGGCTCAGGTCATGATCCCAGGGTCCTGGGATCGAGTCCCGCATCAGGCTCTCCGCTCAGAGGCGAGTCTGCTTCTCCCTCTCCCTCTGTGATCTCTCTCGCTTTCACTTTCCCTCAAATAAATAAATAAAATCTTAAAAAATTTTTTTTCTTTTCGTGTTTTTATGGTCATTTAAATTGGTCTTTAGGAGAAAAGAGAGGTAGATAAACAAACTGAAAATTCCACCTGGAAATGAAAATGTTTACATATGGTTTTATCATTTTTAAAAAAAGATTTTATTTATTTATTTGACAGAGAGAGAGAGACAGCGAGAGAGGGAACACAAGCAGGGGGAGTGGGAGAGGGAGAAGCGGGCTTCCTGCTGAGCAGGGAGCCCGATGCGGAGCTCGATCCCAAGACCCTGGGACCATGACCTGAGCGAAAGCAGACACTTAACGACTGAGCCACCCAGGCGCCCCTGGTTTTATCACTTTTTAAAAACGTTAGATTATGTACACTTTTCCATATCTTTAAGTGTCCTCCAAATAGAAATTCCCAATGACTGTGAAGTATTCCCATCATCCAGTTAAACATAAATTTTTACATCATTTTCCTATTATTAAATATTTCATTTGTTTCTTTTATTTTATTTTTAAGTTTTTAATTCCACTTAGTGAACATACAGTGTAATTCTGGTGTATGTTAGGTTTTAATTTTATTTATTTATTTTTTAAGATTTTATTTTTAAGTAATCTCTACACCCAACGTGGGGCTCGAACTCACAACCTGAGATCAAGAGTCACACACTCCACTAACTAAGCCAGCCAGGCATCCCTCTAACTTTTATTTTAAATGGTTATAAACAGTAACATAAATTACAATGAAAGCTGCAATGCATATCTTCATATGTAAATCTTTCCAGACATCTCTAATTATTTCCTTAAGAAAATTTTTGGAAGTGCTGTTGTGGGACAATCAGGAAGCACACCTCAAGGTTTGAGACACAACAATGAACCATTCTCTCTACTGATTGTATCCACTTACCACCCCCACCCCCCCACCCCATCAGAGGGTGACTTCACGGAGGTGTCTCTGAGCTTGTTAAAATAAAATTCTAACTAGCTAGACTTAGCTGGGACTTAGTAACCAGAAGTTAGCTAACTAAATCTGAAATAGGATTCTAGCTAAATAGGATTTAGGGGACTATGAATCCAGCAGACCCTGATCTGCCTGAAACCCAAGGGCTGAAGAAGCTGATGCAGGGTCATTTGAAGGCCAATGGAAGGTCATATCCTCTCCCCCCTACTCAAAGATACCTCTTCCCTGATCTAGAAATCCATTGCATTTAAATGAGCTCTTTGGGTGAAAAATCTGAAAGTAAGACTGTAAAGAAGAGATATTGAGGATGAGAGGTTTTTCAGGGGTGGGGGCTTCGGAGGAGAAGGAGGGCCATGGTGTGTGGGTGCAGCTCCCAGAGGGCAGGTGTGGGCGGATGCTCCCATGGTAACCCTGAGCCATGAACCCTGCTCTGGGCACCTGGAAGAATGAGGAGACAGTAGGGAAGTGAGAGCCCTGGGGTTGGTCTGCCTCACAGAACGGCCAAGACCAGGCGCCATGGTTTCCTATTAGATCACGCAGGCAACTTGTCCAATGAACAATCATTATTCATTCTCCCCATTTTCAGTTAAAACACCAAGTCTTTGGTGAGGAAGCCAACTGGGAAGTGGCAGAGGCCCAGCCCCGTTGGGCGGCTTCAGAGCCCTGCTACAATTCTGCGCCTGAGGGCAGCTGCCCCAGAAACCACTGCCTGAGTGGTCCAGACTGGGGACCCATGACCTGGTTACTTAGGGCACCTACCGAGGCGGCTTTCCAGGTGCTAGAGCCCCACTGTCAGGACTCACAGACCCCAAGCGTTGGGTCCTCTGGTTGGTCATGATAAGCATCTCCTGGTTGACTGAAAACTGCACAGCTTCACCAAAGAAGGACCTGGCAAAATGGTAGGAGGAAAGTAGGGAGATTCACAGACAGTGGGAAACCCAAGAAATGTTACTGGAAGTCCCCCTGCATGTGTCTGCAAGGGGAGGGGTGGAGGCAAGGAGTGGAAGGGGCGGGGGGGGCACCTAAGGGTCACATATGCCACATCCATTTGTAGTTTCTTAGTGGCCACACTTCCTCCTTGTCAAATAAAACTCGGCAACATTCAAGCTGTTCGAAATACCAAACAACTCATTCAGAAATGACTCGTGTTGGAAATGCACCTGACTAAGGAACTCAATTTTCTTAATTGGATACAAACTTCAAACCATAAAGTATCAAAGGGTCAAGACTCCAAGATGTCTTTTCCGTGGAGTGGCAGGGTGATGGCCTTAAAGCGGATGTCTCTGTTTTAAGCACATTTTTAAAATGATGAAAGAAGTTTCATTAGCCCTTTACAGAACTTCAGAAGAGACTTTATCACAATCACACTACTCTTCAGATGAAGTGAGAAACCTAGGTTACCAACACTACTAACATAGAAGGGGCCATGAAATTCATTTTGAATTACGAAGCAAGGATGCATAATAAAGAAGTCAAACTTTTTTTCCCCTAAGATTTTATCTATTTGACAGAGAGAGAGAGAGAGAGAGCACAAACAGGCGGAGCGGCAGAGGGAGAGGGAGAAGCAATCTCCCCGCTGAGCAGGGAGCCCGATGCAGGGCTCGATCCCAGGACTCTGAGATCATGACCCAAGCCAAAGGCAGATGCCCATCCGACTGAGCCACCCAGGCGCCCCTAAAGAAGTCAACCTTGACAATAAATGTGTAAAATGCGGTCATGTGTTTCTCACTGAGCTGGCAAAGAATGACAGGACTGGGCTTTGTAATTGTTTAAGCTTTTTTTTTTAAGTAGAGGTGGGATTTTAAAACCTCTGGTCTATGAAACAGAAGGGGAGGCACTTAAGAGGTTTTCAGATGAGGGCGCCTGGGTGGCTCAGTTGGTTAAGCGACTGCCTTCGGCTCAGGTCATGATCCTGGAGTCCCGGGATCGAGTCCCGCATCGGGCTCTCTGCTCGGCAGGGAGTCTGCTTCTCCCTCTGACCCTCCCCCTCTCATGCTCATTCTCTCTCTCAAATAAATAAATAAAATCTTTAAAAAAAAAAAAAAGAGGTTTTCAGATGGGTTGTGGCTAGACAGGACCAGTTAGCCGAGTGGAGGAGGCCCCCCGCCGGAGGTCTGGCAGGCAGCAAAGACCCTCGGTCTGAACGACCCCGCAGAGTCCACCTCAGTCTACGAGGAAGGAGCTGTCAAGTCCTGCTTTTCTCAGAACATCTCCCCTACCACCTACCAGGAACCTCCATCCTTACAAAGCAGCCTGAAAGTTCTTGGCATTGGAAAACAAAGTCAGAAGGACAGAGAGACATTTATCGCTGAACAAAAAATCAGCAAGGGAAGGCTTTGAATCTTACATTAGGCGGGACTGACCGAGGAGACTGACGCAGCCGCCTGGGGGAGGCCCCTTAATGCCAGAAGCATCTTGGCTTGAGAAAAGAATTAAGAAACCAGGGTTCTCCAAGCCGTCTCCACCACGCACCCGCACCACACACAGTGTTTGTACCTGTGTCCTAGTCTATGCGTATTTACAAATTACAGGCAGGAAAGATACTAGTATACATATTAAAAAACTTAAAAAGTAGCAGTTTTTAAAAGATGACAAAAGTAAATCGGAAGTGGTTATAACATTTCCTTCCTGCACCTCAGTGTGTAATTTGGGGCAGTTCTGGCTGGGGTTGGGGGGGCTCACGATGCACCTTGGAGTCTAATGAAATACTAAAGGAATTAATGTGCAGCCTGTATTTCAATTCAGAATTAAGAAATGCAAGTCGGCGGGGCGCCTGGGTGGCTCCTTCAGTTAAGCGTCTGCCTTCGGCTCAGGTCATGATCTCAGGGTCGTGGCGTCGAGCCCCATGTTGGGCTCCCTGCTCAGCAGGGATTCTGCTTCTCTCCCTCTCATTCTGCCCTTCCCCCTGCTCATGCTCACTCTCTCTCTCAAAAATAAACAAAATCTTAAAAAAAAAAAAAAAGAAAGAAAGAAATGCAAGTTGAAGAAAGAGGATGGGTAAATAAAACAGGAGAGGCATGCTCATGAGGGAAAGGAACGTGTTCGGGATATTTTGTCTGTGTTTTCTCTTGGTTTGTATTAAATTTTATGACCCACATTTCTAAATGGAGATCGTGGCACTTTGAGTTTGCACGTATTTAGAACGTTAACTTTCAGCTTAGTTCTCGTAAGAAGAAAGCTATAACAAGGAACAAATTAAAACCCTATAGGACATTAAGGAAGCAAGGGAGGGGGGAGGATGGGAGGAAGGGCATTGAGGTCCAGGAAGAGTGAGGACCAGGCACACTTAACTGCGTAAGTGTCACCTGGGAAGAGCCAGTGAACACTGTCCTGGAGAATGGTCAGAACACACTGAGAGTCCTTAGGAGCAGATGAGCAGTAAGAGCCTGGGTCTTTACAGGTAAAGGACACTGGATGGGGCCACTGGATGGAGAGGTGGGGGCACTGGACGGGGAGGTGGAGACCCTGGACGGGGAGGTGGGGCCACATGCTGACTCCTACCCCCTGGCCGGCCCCCTCGTATCTCACCCTTCATCCCAGCCTCACTAGGGCAGCCTCCTCCAGTGAACCCTTCCCGGCGGCCCCAAACACAGGATCACCCTCTGTGCTGTGCTGCCGCTGGGACCAATATGAATTTCTATGGCTGCTTACTCTTCACTGTATCGCAGTGACTAACATTAACTTCCGACTGGGAGAACACTGAGTCAGCAACATGCCTTCTTGGAACCCGTATTTACCCCAGAACAGACAACACATATTCCAAAAAAGCTGACTGGAGAGATGAAGGCTGCACTCTGAAGGAGTGGATCGATCAGATAATCCCACAGTGGTGGCAAGTGTCAGTACCCGTGGGAGAATGAGAAGTATCACCGGAAGGTAGCAGGAGTTGCAACATTTTCATGGTGAGAATATTTTTCTAAACCTTGGGAATCCGATTCCACTAACTGTGCAATTTGTCTACAACAGAAACTTCTTTGCTGTCCATGTGATACAAATTAAAGTACAACTGGGCAAGTTCCCCGCTAATTTGATTAAAACGAAGTTCACAGGGATAACCAGCTTCCCAGGGACTTCTAATCCATACTGTGGTGTTGAATTACAGCCTTAAGAGTTTTCAGAAAGGAAATTGTTTTGATTGTACTCAGAATTTCAAACCAATTACTTGAACTTGCAATGATTGTTCTTGGCATTCATTCCAATAATATTTCCCATGCATACACTAACATGTGGCAGGTCCCAGGATATAAAAACGAATCAATCGTGGTTCCTGGCCTCTTGGAACTCAATGTTTAATGGACAGAAGGGAGTTGATAAGACCCATTTCCAGTCATATGGCAGGCTAGATAGATCTCCTGGAAAACCCTTAGGTTTGAAGTGATTACTATGTTAAAAAATACTTTTTTTTTTTTTTTAATTTTATTTATTTATTTGAGAGAGAGAGAATGAGAGACAGAGAGCATGAGAGGGAGGAGGGTCAGAGGGAGAAGCAGACTCCCTGCCAAGCAGGGAGCCCGATGCGGGACTCGATCCCGGGACTCCAGGATCATGACCTGAGCCAAAGGCAGTCGCTTAACCAACTGAGCCACACAGGCGCCCCTAAAAAATACTTTTTAAATGCATTGCTGAAATGGCATGAAGTTAAAAAAAAAAAAAATCCACAGGCCAAAACCAAAATGAAAGGAGAAATCCTTGTTGGTGCCAAAAACGTCTTTGCCCTCAGGCCAAACTCTGGAGCCTTGGGTTTCTCCCTGCAGGGCTGGGTGGGGTGGAAGACTTGGAGTGGGCAGGAGGAGACAGAGCCCAGGCAGAGCCCCCACCTTTCCCAGGCCTCACAAAGGCTCGGGAGGCTCTGGCCCAGAGCCCACCCCAGTGAGGAAGTCTAGCACCGTCCATCCTCAGAAAGCTAGAATGGGGAATCAGTTTGCCCTGCGCAACAGGACAGCGAGGAAAGTCGCCTTTCTCAACCTTGGTCGGAAATTTGAAAATGTCCTCCCTTTCATGTGTGTTTGTGGTGTGAAATTACACTAGTTGTTGTATGGTTTGAAAACCCCTACGCTGCAATTTTTTTTTATAATTTTTTTTTTTTTAAGATTTTATTTATTTATCTGAGACAGAGAGAATGAGAGAGACAGAGAGCACATGAGAGGGGGGAGGGGCAGAGGGAGAAGCAGACTCCCCGCCGAGCAGGGAGCCCAATGCGGGACTCGATCCAGGGACTCCAGGATCATGACCTGAGCCGAAGGCAGTCGCTTAACCAACTGAGCCACCCAGGCGCCCCCCTACGCTGCAATTTTAATGTAACTTGGTTTCCAGGTTGCTGGTGAGTCGGCAGAAGAAAAAAAATCCCCAGTGGAGGAGCTCACCATCAGCTGGAGCTTCAAGAATTCCTATTGACCAAATTCCAAAGAGATTAGCTGTTTCACAGTAAAAAGCAGCAGTTAATTAATTAATTTTTAAAAACAACAAGGGGGCACCTGGGTGGCTCAGTGATCAAGCGTCTGCCTTCAGCTCAGGTCATGATCCCGGGGTCCTGGGATCGAGTCCTGCATCGGGCTCCCTGCTCCGCGGGAAGCCCGCTTCTCCCTCTCCCTCTACCCAGGCTTGTGTTCCCTCTCTTTTTCTCTGTCAAATAAATAAAATATTAAAACAACAACAATAAGGAAACAAGGTACTACAACTGAGAATGACAGGAACATAAAATCTTCAAAGACTTCAGATACTAGAACTATCGCACTATGAATTACATAGAATATAGAATTACAGATTGATGTAGGAAAGAAGTTAGGGTTTGAAGCCAACGACCATGAAAGAATTCTTAAGACATCTTCGGTGCGGAAAGGCAGTGAAGAAAGGGACAGGTGCAGAAAGGGACAGGGCCTGTGGGCAGAAAGAGCGGCCCCGGGGTCATGAGGAGCGGCCCATTATGTAGTTTCAAGTTGGGAGGGGGTTAGGAAGAGCGTAAGCCTCCCAGGTATTTTGGAAACAAGGCTTCCAGGACCCTGAGGGGCTAGCTATTGTTGTGAAAGGTCATCTATCATTGCTTAGTAAACCCTCAGTCATGAGACCCTTCAGATGTATATCCGTGGGTCATATGGTTGAAAGATGATTGCCAACCTGTGTCTTGGGAGGTGGAGATAAAAAGGAAGTTTCCAAAGGAATTTTTATATGTTAAAGTAGACTTGCAGGGTCCTGGGAGTTTGGCTAAGATTGCCTTTGGCCCTTTGCAAAGTGTCAACATCCAGGCAGCTGAGCTCCTAGAGGAAGGTCCCTCTGCCTGTTTCAAGGACATGTCAGTGGGCTGCAGGTAGCAAGGAAATTTAATTTTCTAATGCCTTTGTTTCCCACATCAGTGATTATAGAACAACTATGTTTAAAATGATTTTAAAATAAAAGGTTAACGATATGATAAAGAACAGGGAAGTTTTCTAAATAACCAAGTAAGAGTTTCAGAAATGAAAAATATAATTGAAATTTAAAAACTAACGTAGAGGGGCGCCTGGGTGGCTCAGTCGTTGGGCGTCTGCCTTCGGCTCAGGTCATGATCCCAGGGTCCTGGGATCGAGTCCCACGTCAGGCTCCCCGCTCTGCGGGAAGCCTGCTTCTCCCTCTCCCACTCCCCCTGCTTGTGTTCCTGCTCTCGCTGTGTCTCTCTCTGTCAAATAAATAAATAAAATCTTAAAAAAAAAAAAATACAGGTGGTGTCTCACTTTAAAAAAAAAAAAAACTAACGTAGAATAAAGAGCAGACTCCAAGTTACTGTAAAGAGATTTCATGACCTGGGAGACAGAGCCAAAGAAATGATCTAGAATGTAATGTGTGTAGACAAAGGAAGAAAATACATCTACTAGTGAAATTAAGAGAATGAAAACCAGTGTGAGAATCTGGATCCCTACGTGATCAGAGTTGCAGACGGGGACAGAGGGCAAGGGGAGAGCTCAGTTAGGATGTGTGCTGGCTACGTAGCTTGTAATACTGCGGAGAGCTACCATCTTCACATCAGTGAAGCTCAGTGGCCCCCAAGAACATCTGGAAAACAACACTAGACAGACCAAAGTACCATTACAGAACTCAGAAGAAAAATATTTGATAAGCCACCAGAAGGAAACAGTGGGTCACCACGAAGGAAAGACGGCTGGACACACAACTGACTTCTGTGTCATAGCAGAAGTCAAAAGTCGGAGGAAGATCATCTCAAAGTGTTGAGAGAAAAATATGTCACTTGAGAATTCTTACCCGAGCAACTATCTTATAAAGATGAGAATAAAATGAAAAAAAAAAAAAAGATGAGAATAAAATGTATAAATTCTTAGGCTGAATCTGAAAGAGTAAACCACCAACAGATTTTCACTAAAGGGAACCCTAAAGTCAGAACTTATGGCAGAAAAAAAAAAAAAAATCCCAGAGAGAACTTCGGAGGTGCAGAAGTGTGGTAAGCAAGGGCAGGAAAGAGCGTGGAGGCAGATTGAGACAAGTACTAGCCATACGAAACAAGAGTAATGTCTACGTTGTGAGGGACAATAGCCCCGCAGTCCTGGGCGACAACGTACATACGGGGTGCTGCATTGTTCCAGAGGAGACGAAGACGTTCCTTAAGCTCAGGCCTTGCTGGGTGTGCAAGACCAAAGTCCGGAGTCAACTACCGAAGAAGTGTAGCTGCTATATAACTCCTTGATGCTGGCCTGGGAAGTGAGTTTTTTGGATATGACACCAAAAGCCCCAGCAGCAAAAGCAAAAAATAAACACAGGAGAGTACCTGAAACGAAACAGCTTTTTGCATAACAAAGGAAATCATCGAGGAGATGAAAAGGCAACCTACACAATGGGAGAAAATATTTGCAAATCATATATCTGGTAAGGGGTTAATACTAAAATGTATATGGGGTGCCTGGATGGCTCAGTTGGTGAAGCGTCTGCCTTCAGCCCAGGTCATGATCCCAGGGTCCTGGGATCAAGTCCCACATTGGGCTCCTTGCTGAGCAAGGAGCCTGCTTCTCCCTCTGCCTGCCTCTGTCTCTCTCTCTGATAAATAAATAAAATCTTAAAAATATATATACCAATATATACACACAATATACATTTTTAAAAAATACTAAAATATATAAGGAACTTATACAACTCAGTAGCAAAAGAAAATTTTTTAATTGGCAAAGGATCTGATAGACATTTTTTCCAAAGAAGACATGCAAACGTCTAACAAGTACATAAAAGGTGCTCAACCTCACTCATCATCAGGGAAATGCAAATCAAAGCTAAATGAGAGATCAACCTCACACCTGTTAGGATGGCCGATAACAAGAAGATGAGATAAAAGCCGACGTGGACCTGGAGAGGGAGAGGTAGGAGCCCTCGTGCGTGGGCGGATAGGGATGCAGCCACCGTGGACAACAGCATGGAGGGCCCTCAAGGTTATAAAAATAGACCTACCCTATGACCCATGAATCCCACCTCCGGGTATATATCTGAAGGGAATGAAATCAGGATCTCGAAGAGGTATCTCCACCCCTGTGTTCGTTGCAGCATTAGTCACAATAGTCAAGATATGGAAATAACCTGTCTGTTGACAGATGAATGGGTAAAGAAGACGTATTTATGCACAATGGAATGTTACTCAGCCACAGGAAAGAAGGAAAGCTAAGTCAGAGAAGCCAGAGAAAGACATGATCTTAGTTATATGTACAATTTTTTTTTTAAAGATTTTATTTATTTATTTGACAGAGAGAGAGACAGCGAGAGAGGAACACAAGCAGGGGGAGTGGGAGAGGGAGAAGCAGGCTTCCCGCTGAGCCGGGAGCCCGATGCCGGGCTTGATCCCAGGACCCTGGGATCATGACCTGAGCCGAAGGCAGACGCTTAATGACTGAGCCACCAAGGCGCCCTGTGTGGAATATTTTTTTAAGCTGAACTCATAGAAACAATGAGGAGAATGGTGATTACCAGGGGCTGGGGTGTGGGGGAGATGGGGAGATTCTGGTCAAAGGTCATAAGATGAATAAGCTCTGGGCACCTAATGAACAGCACAGTGACTAGAGTTAATAATACTGTGTTATGTCCTCGAAGTTGCTAAGAGAGTAGAAGTGAAGCATTCTTGGCCACACACACACAAAATTATAAAAGACAACTGTGCAAGGTGATGGATGTGTTAATTAACCTGATT
>NW_028012808.1:0-799 GCF_054177405.1 Leptonychotes weddellii
CTGAAGGTGAATTTTCCTGCTGTGAAATTCTATACGGAAAACCCAGAAATGAGAGCTGTGTGAACGTTGATGAATCTTACCTACCCAAAGTTAAGCAAAAGAGTAACACACAAGACGATTTCGTTTATACCAAGGTCAAACACTGGCAAAATAGAAACTATTGTTTATGGATGCAAGGTTGTGGTAAAACTGTAAAGTTAAGCAAGGAAGGTATTACTGTAAAAGCCAGAAGCGTGTTTAGCTGGGGAGTGTAGGGAGGTGAGGGAGAGAGATGATAAGAGAAATAGACAAGGCAGGGGCTGTTTTGGGGACACCATTAGTATTTATTTCATGACCTGTGTCAAGAATTCCATGGATGTTCTCTATACAACTGTCCGGTCCAGTGTAAGGTTCTTGCACGCACTGTATGTGTGTTTCACAATCAAAATCTTTTAAAGATAACCACACACCCATTAGGATGGCTATTATAAATCAAAAACAAAAACAAAAACAACAAAAAATAACACGTTAGTGTGGATGTGGAGAAATTGGGACCTTTACACTGTTGGTGAGAATGTAAAATGGTGCAGCCACTGTGGAAAACAGTATGGAAGTTCTTTAACTTTTCTTTAAAAAATTAAAACTAGAACCACCATATAACCTCTGGGTATGTATCCGAAAGAATTGAAATCAGGATCTGAAAGAGATACTTGCACACCAGGTTCATAGCAGCACCAGTCACAATAGCAAGAGGTGGAAGCAACCCGTGCATCCAGCCACAAATGAACGGCCAAACAAACCGGTATATCCATACAAGGCA
>NW_028012809.1:0-799 GCF_054177405.1 Leptonychotes weddellii
GGTGGCTCAGTTGGTTAAGCGACTGCCTTCGGCTCAGGTCATGATCCTGGAGTCCCTGGATCGAGTCCCGCATCGGGCTCCCTGCTCGGCAGGGAGCCTGCTTCTGCCTCTGACCCTCCCCCCTCTCATGTGCTCTCTCTCTCTCATTCTCTCTGTCTCAAATAAATAAATAAAATCTTTAAAAAAAAAAAAAAAATACATTGCTATTGGTAAGAGAAGTTCACAATTTAAGAGTACAAATGACCCAATAATGATCAATTTAGAAGAGTTTGCTTATGGGCTTTCTGTCAAATTTTGACTCAGGGGCTCAGGCTAGTGTCAGCTAGTGACAGCCCCACCCAACAAAGTATAACACCAATAATTTATAATATTGGGGGGAAATATTAATCGGGTAAATAACAGTTGTTACAACTTACATGACTTGGTAACCGGTTCCATAAATATATATATATGTAGTTTATTTAGAGACAAAATTGGGGCAGAGGTTTTCATTTTTTATTTATATATTTATTTCTCTACACAGGTTGTTAGATATGTTAAGTGTAACTTGATATTGTAGTTACATAGTGAAATAAATCAAATAGGGAGACTGATGGATGTGAAAAATGCATCATAAACCGTAACATGCCCGTAAATAGTAATGGGAAGCATTAATGTATTATTTTCTACATGTACATATATATATATATTTTTTTTTTTTAAAGATTTTATTTATTTATTTGAGAGAGAATGAGAGACAGAGAGCACGAGAGGGAGGAGGGTCAGAGGGAGAAGCAGACTCCCCGCTGAGCAGGGAGCC
>NW_028012810.1:0-799 GCF_054177405.1 Leptonychotes weddellii
AAAAAGCAAAGTCTCCAAAATAATCCAGCATCTACTCATTGCTAATTTGTGTCTTAGCAAAGAGGAAGGGAATGCTAACATATTAATTTCTTTCTCTGCCTGTCCTTTATAGAGGAAGAAGGCCAGCCAGAAAGTCACTGAAATAGTTTGGGGGCAAAAAAAGTTAGGTGTACCACATTAAAAGAGGGCAACAATCCATCCAGCCCAGTATCCCATCTGACTGTGTTGTGGGGGAGCAGACCAACAGAGATGAAAACAAATGTAGTGATGGATCTATTGTCCACAAAATCATGAGAACCCTTAAAATCACAACATCATAGCATGTCAGAACTAGAAGGTGGGTAGAAACTGCTCCTTTATGCTGTTGTTTAAATCCTGTAGACTTTCATAAAGGTGTAAAATGCCTTAAAAATATAGCACTAGTGATAATGGGAAAAAGAAGGAAGGCAACATCCACTTCTCTTCTTTCTATCTTATCATCAAGTCATTTGTGAACACATCATAAAACTATGTATATCATAAATCTGCTGTCACCTCCATCAGCTCTCCATTCCATCTGAGTCAGTGTCAGAAAAAGAAATGAGGAAGACGTTTATGCTCTTCTTGCTCATTGGTTCAAATGGTGAGGAAGACTGTAACAAGACAGAAAGAAAGAGGGAGGGATGAGGCAACAGCAAGAATAATAACCCTAAGGCCACAAGTGTGTCATAAGAAAATATTTATGCAAGACTTCAGATTCCCCAACATGAGTCATCTGAGGATAGTCCTGGAAGTGGTATTTTTGTTTTGTATGTCTGGA
>NW_028012811.1:0-799 GCF_054177405.1 Leptonychotes weddellii
GGTAGGCAGGCATATTTTCTTGTAAGGACAATGATTTGCGGTTTAATTCTAAATGATTTCCCACCCATTAATATGATTTTACATATATAAGATATGTGTTAAATTACTAAACCATTCAATATCATGGTGAACTGTGGTTAATAAAATAAAAAAAAATAGTTCAAGAAATTACATTGTTGTTTTAGGGATTTATTTACTATAGATTCATAACTTTAAAAAGGGATCTAGCAATCAAGGTAAATGTCTTTGTGAAAATACAGTGCATTTCAAAATACCTGAATGCATTTATTTTAAAAATATATTTGTACTTTTTTACCTTCATAGATTACACATAATGCTATTAAAATATATCATGTAATATCAATATTAACATGGCTAATTACGTAAATCAATCACACAATGTGGTACTAGTTTGTATGTACCACTAATATTTTTTCTTAAGTTATTTGATTTTACAAATATTATTTTTATCTGCCCCCCTAAAAATCCCAAAGAACTAATTTTGGGGACAAACAGAATATTAAAAAAAAAAAAAGAGCTGTCATTTTTATCATTTAGTTAAAAAACTCAAGCTGTTTGTGCAGGTGCATGTTTTATCTAAGGCAAAATATTATTTAAACACACTAACTAGTTTTATTTAAATGTGTAAACTTTGGGGGAATTCGGAGGGGGAGATGAACCAGGAGAGACTATGGACTCTGAGAAACAAACTGAGGGTTCTAGAGGGGAGGAGGGTGGGAGGATGGGTTAGCCTGGTGATGGGTATTAAAGAGGGCACGTTCTGCATGGAGCACTGGGT
>NW_028012812.1:0-799 GCF_054177405.1 Leptonychotes weddellii
CAATGAAAAATGGGGTTTTTAAATAAAGCATGTAAAGAAAGCAAGATGACATTTAAAAAAATATTTCCCAATTATTTCTTAGAACTGGCATTAACTCATACATTTCTCTTGGTAAAGAACAGATTAGCAAAGTGTTCATAAAGATGAAACATTTTTTATTATACAATGTGAACCAGGATAGATGAATGAAAAAAAAAAAACCCAATGTTCTTTATCCAAATTGATGTTAACTTACATGTGAGTATTTGTCAAACTCAAAGAACATATTTTCTATTTCCTTTTCCTCCCACCTCCCAACTCCAGACTTAAATTTTAAGACTTGGCTCAATCATGGATGCAGAAGTAATGAAAATGAAATAATATTTTTATAATATAATATCTGTTCTAACTGGAATTAGTCAGAATAGAAGTGAATCAGAATAAATTTTAGTTTTAAGACGGTCTTTACTAAAGAAGTTTGTGCTTCATATTGTCCATTTGGAATGTTTTAAACCAACGAAGGCTTTGCAATTACATATTATTGGTTTCAGTAGATTCTTATAGCAGCAGAAATAAAAGATTTGACACAAGATAAATTTTGGACTGCAGTGAGCATTTCTCAGTTTTGATTTGAAGATTACAGAATAATGAAAAAGAAAAAGACTATTTATAGGTGTAAATTGTCTTCTTTTCCTCTCTAGATTAATTACATATTATTCTTATTTAAAGCATATATTAGTTTTAAAATTCATTATTTTTTATCTTGACAGAATTGAGATTTTCTGAAAATAAAACAATACCTGCCATCAGCTGTATCCAG
>NW_028012813.1:0-799 GCF_054177405.1 Leptonychotes weddellii
TTTTTTTTTTAAAGATTTTTTATTTATTTATTTGAGACAGAGAGAATGAGATACAGAGAGCATGAGAGGGAGGAGGGTCAGAGGGAGAAGCAGACTCCCTGCCGAGCAGGGAGCCCGATGCGGGACTCGATCCCAGGACTCCAGGATCATGACCTGAGCCGAAGGCAGTCGCCTAACCAACTGAGCCACCCAGGCGCCCAAGCTTCACATTTCAGGATGACCTCAAATACTCAGCTAATCAAAGTCAAAGGGAATAAAAACTTTAGAGACCACATCTGGAAATATGTCAGACTTGTTTCTTTTTGGACTATAAATCCAGGGAATGATTGATGTATTTTAAACAAATATGTAGAGCCATATGATTTATACTATTAATTAAAGGAAGTTTTTAGTGTATTTGGAGTGCATGGCATTACATTAAGAATGTAATATATCCATTTGGAGCTGTTTGACATGTTTGGAGGTAACCATATCTACTGCTGCTACAGGGTGTCAGTAGATTACATCTAAATAAACACACACCCCTAGCATTTGGCTCTTGTGGTAGATATTATTTATCAAGAGTCAGATTTAGGCTTTAACATTATGTACCCAGACGTCATGTTAGCTTTAATCAAAATAATTGCTAAATGAAGAAAAAAATCATACTTAGTTTGACAGTATAAAATTATTTATCTGTATTCTTTCTAAAAAGATTTGGAGTAGCTTATAATGAAGTACAGAGACATTTAAAAAAAACACAAGAGAGAAAAAACAAGTCAGTTTTCAAACAGGTTGTTGGGAGTAGAAGGTGTACGGA
>NW_028012814.1:0-799 GCF_054177405.1 Leptonychotes weddellii
TGAATCATGGAACACTTCATCTAAAACTAATGATGTAATGTATGGTGATTAACATAAGAATAAATAAATAAATAAATAAATAAATAAATAAATAAATAAAAATGTGACTATGCTTATATACAGAACTGGACCATTTAAGTGAACTTATACACTTAAAAGTTTATTTATATATTTAGTTTTTAATTTGCTTCAGAAGAGTTATTTGAGTACTTGCAAAGGTTAAGTCACACAAGTGAAGTACTTAAAAATTACATGCATTTAATATAAAAAAGCAGTTTAAAAGATATGGAGGTGTTTCATTAAGTATTACATTGGAACCAAATATTATTTAAGGGCCTCTTAAAGTGACTACTAAAATCTACTCAATAGATTAGAGAGATCTATAAACTGGATTTAAAAGTTCAAGGAATATGCCCTAAGGAACTGAAAGCAGGGATCAGAAGAAATATCTATACATCCAGGTTCATGCAGCATTATTCAAAGAGCCAAGAGGTGAATGCAACCCAAGTGCCCATTGACAGATGAATGAACAAACAAAACACATACAATAGAATATTATTCAGACCTAAAAAGCTAGGAAATTTGACACAATCTACAGCTGAGATGAACCCTGAGGACATCATTCTGAGAGAAATTAGCCATAAAATATTTTATGATTTCACATACATGAGGTATCTAAAGCAATCAAATTTATCAGAACAGAAAGCAGAATGATGTTTTTCAAGGGGTATAGGGAGTTTCTGTTTAATAGGTATGGAGTTTCGGTTCTGCAAGATGAAAAGAATTCAATGGATAGACA
>NW_028012815.1:0-799 GCF_054177405.1 Leptonychotes weddellii
TCTTGAAACTAATGATATGATGGCTAATTGAATTTAAATAAATAAACATATATATATAATATTTAAACAGACCTATAATTATTAAAGTAATTGGATTAGCAGTTTGAATATCTACACACACACACACACTCAACTGGAGACCAGATGGCTCCACTGGTGAATTCTACACCATCATCATCATCATCATCATCATCATCATACCAGTCCCTCACAAACTCTTCCAAAAAGTGGTAAAGGAGACAACAAATCTCAAATCACTTTATGAGGAAAGTTTTATCTACTGCCAAAACCAGACCAAAACTAAACATGAGTAGGAAACTATAAATCAATATTCCTCATGAGTACAAAGGAAAATTTTGCAATGAAATGTTACAAACAAAATCTAACACATATAAAAAAGGGTAATACACACTGTCCAAATGAAATTTATCCCAGGACTGCATATTTGGTTTAACATCTAGAAATCAAGGTAACACAACATTTAAACTGAACTAAGGACAAAAATACATGAATATCTCAACAGATGCAGAAAAAGCACTTGACCAAATGTAATATCTATTCATGATAAAAACTCTCAACAAATCAAGAAAGAAAGGAACATTCTGAGCTTCATTTTTGCCATTTTATGAATACTCTATAGTTAACATCACACTTAGTGATAGAAAACAGAATGATCTACACCTAAACCAAGAATAAGGCAAGGAGGCCCACGGTAACTATTTATATTTGACAATGTACAGGAAATTCTACACAGTGCAACCAGGACAGAAAAAGAAATAAAAGATATACAGATGGGAAA
>NW_028012816.1:0-799 GCF_054177405.1 Leptonychotes weddellii
CACATACACGTGTTGCCTTCTGTCAGGAGGATTCCCTAGTGAATTTTAAACAGCCACTGGGACCACCTTCAACACTGCAAAGACCCGGAGGGGGAAATGGACCGACGGTGCCATCTAGTGGTTGGTTTTGGCAGCGTCGTGAAGAGCCCGAAGAAGCTTGGGAGACAGAGCCCAGCAGCTCTGGTGTTGCGAGGCGGGGGCCCCCCACAATGGGATGCAGTGTCCCAGGCCCAGATTATTCCCCAAAGTAGGCATAGCCAGCTGAGAAAAGCCAGAAGGCCGAGTGATAGCATTTGCATCATGTAGGTGCATTGGCTAGACCCCGATCTGCATGGGTGTAGTGGGGACCAGTTGATGTGTGAGAATTTCACTGAGACATAGGGCCCTGACCCTTATGTGGGATGCTATCCCATCTCCCCCTCCATGTTCTATGTGAAAGTGTCCCCTGAATCTCCCCTCAATTTTCTGCTGGCACAGGAGTGGTTACTCCATACGGCAATCAAGTAATGGAGTGTTGTGTCCCTTCTAGAAGGAACTAGAAAAACAAGTGAATGTGAGTAGCATCTAAGAGGCTGTTGGAACAAGGGCTGTATAGACTATATTCGGCAGATTATAACAACAGGGTACTGGCCAGTGGACGACTGAATGGCCAGCATCATTTCAGCTGTGTTAGGGATAGGACCTTAGTTGACCATCGATTAAGGTCGCAGCAATTCACAATGAGGTGCTGTTTGTACTTTCTGGGTTGAAAAACAAACTAAGCTGGGCTGTTAAATGGAGAAAGAGTGGACCCTTCTCT
>NW_028012817.1:0-799 GCF_054177405.1 Leptonychotes weddellii
CTAACAATTGTAAATATTTATGCACACAACATGGGAGCACCCAAATCAATAAAACAATTAATGACAAACATAAAGGAACTAATTGATAATAATATAATGATAGTAGGGGACATTAACAACCCACTTACATCAATGGACAGATCATCTAAAAAGAATATCAACAAGGAAACAATGGCTTTGAATGACACACTGGACCAGACGGACTTAACAGATATATATAGAACCTTCCATCCTAAAATGGCAGAATACACATTCTTTTCAAGTGTACATAGGACATTCTCCAGAATAGAGCACATGTTAGGTCACAAAACAGGCCTCAACAAATACAAAAAGACTGAAGCTGTACCATGCACCTTTTCTGACCAAAATGCTATGAAACTAGAAGAAACCCAGAACAAAAAAATTGGAAAGACCACAAATACAGGGAGGTTAAACAACATGCTACTAAACAATATGGGTCAACCATGAAATCAAAGAAGAAATTTAAAAAATACATGGAAACAAATGAAAACACAATGGTCCAAAATCTGGGGGATGGAGCAAAAGTGGTCATAAGAGGGAAGGAAATACTAATACAGGCCTACCACAAGAAGCAAGAAAAATCATAAGTAAACAACCTAACCTTACACCTAAAAAAGCTAGTAAAAGAACAACAGGTGATGCCTAAAGGCAGCAGAAGGAAGGAAATAAAAAAACAGACATATAGACCAATGGAACAGAATAAAGAACCCAGATAAGGACCCTCAACTCTATGGTCAAATAATCTTTGACAAAGCAGGAAAAAACATGCAATGGAAAA
>NW_028012818.1:0-11625 GCF_054177405.1 Leptonychotes weddellii
TTAAAGATTTTATTTATTTATCTGAGACAGAGAGAATGAGAGAGACAGAGAGCACATGAGAGGGGGGAGGGTCAGAGGCAGAAGCAGCCCGATGCGGGACTCGATCCCGGGACTCCAGGATCATGACCTGAGCCGAAGGCAGTCGCTTAACCAACTGAGCCACCCAGGTGCCCTCAAATAATAAAAATCTTAAAAAAAAAAGACGATCCTGGAAGCTACACAGATTGGTTTGAATATATCTTAGGGAATCAGGGAGTAGGACGGACCAGCTACATGCTCACCTAATGTTTCCTCTTCCTCACTAAATAGCTAGATTACATTTCTCAGCCTCTCTTGATAGAAGTCGCCAAGAAACTAAGTTCTAGCCAATGAAATGTAGGCCAAAAGTGATACCAGCCACTTCCAGACCTGGTCCATAAAACCTCCTACTCTTGACCCTCTGGTTTTATCACCATCTGCCAGCTAAATGAAGAGGACTCCCTCTAGAGAAAACAAGTGCCATAAGATGGAAGGAGCCTAGGTTCCTGAATAAGGCAACCTAATGAACACTCTCAGTAAAAGTTATCTGAATATAAATGTCTAGATCAGGTAAAAATTTTTAGAAGCTGGACTCCTGGATGGCTCAGTCGGTTAAGCATCCAACTCTTGATTTCAGCTCAGGTCATGATCTCACAGTCCTGAGATCAAGCCCCACAATGAGCTTCCCCGCTGAGCATGAAACCTGCTTAAGATTCTCTCGCTCCCTTTGCCCCTGCTCATGCTCTCTCTCAAATAAATAAATGTTTTTAAAAAATATATATTAGAGGAAAAGAGAAGTGAACCCATTAAGGAGGGAAATGCAAGGACTCTGAAACTGTGTATTCGAATAAGCAAGAGAACTGAACCAAAAGAAGAATCAAATACATTTCCACTAAGCACCTGGGTTCCGCTTACTTCTGACATGAAACAACAGAGAAGACAAAGTTTACATGGCAAGAAAGAAAATGAGGAATTCTATTTGGGACATATCTGGAGTGACACAGATGAAATCCACTGGGCAGTTGAGAATTACAGCCTGCAGAACAGCAAGGGTGAGCTGCAAATAATAGATCTGGGAGTCATTAACATTTAAAAGAAACAGCAAATGAGAACTATAGAATGAAAATAAGGGTTTTAGAATCCTAAAGAAGCTTAGCATTTTAAAGGTGGATAGAAAAAGAGGAACTCAGCATGACTGAGTGGCTCAGTGGTTAAGCGTCCACCTTTGGCTCAGGTCATGATCCCAGAGTCCTGGGATGGAACCCCGCATCGGGCTCCCTGCTCAGCGGGAAGCCTGCTTCCCCCTCTCCCACTCCCCCTGCTTGTGCGCGCGCCCTCTCTCTCTCTCTCGGTCAAATAAATAAATCTTAAAATAGTAAAAATAAAATAAATTAAAAAAAAAAAGAAAAAAGAGAGAGAAACACAAGAAGCGAAATGAAGAGTAGCCAGAGTGATAGAAGAAACTTAGAATGCATATTATCAGAAGCCAAGCAGAGTCCTCTACTTAGTGGTAATAAGTAAAACCTACAAACAGATAGCATCCCCAAAGAGAGCTCCAAGGACGATTCTTTGACAAATGTCCTTGTGGCAGGCAGGCTCTAAAAGAACCCAACAGGGGTGCCGGGGTGGCTCAGTCGTTAAGCATCTGCCTTCAGCTCGGGTCATGGTCCCGGGGTCCTGGGATCGGGCCCCACATCGGGCTCCCTGCTCTGCGGGAAGCCTGCTTCTCCCTCTCCCACTCCCCCTGCTTGTGTTCCCTCTCTCGCTGTCTCTGTCAAATAAATAAAATCTTTAAAAAAAATAAAAAATAAAAATAAAATAAAATAACCCAACAATCCCTGCCTAATATGTCTATCCTTATGTATCCCCTCCCCTTATGAATGGGATGGACCGTAAATGTGGCTTCAAAAGAAGAAAACAGTCATTTCCAAGATTAAATTACGAAAAGACTGACTTCTGCCTTGTTTACCTCTCTCTGAGCATGTGCTCCAAGACAAGTAAGCTGCCATGCTGAGTAGCCCTATGGAGAAGGCAAATGTGGCAAGCAACAGATGTCTCCCAACCAACAGCCAGCAAGGATTTGAAGCATGCCAAATGCCAGGTGAGTGAGCTTATAAGAACTCTCCACCCTTCAGCCTCGAGATGACTTCAGCCTGTGGATACCTGCATTGCAACTTTGTGAAAGACACTGAGTCAAAAGCAATTAGCCAAGCTGTGTCTGTGAAACAAAAAACAAGAAAGTTTTAAATGGCTGAATTTTGGGGTACTTTGCTATGCCATAACCAATAATTAATACATCCATACTCTATGAAAACCATGGGGGAGGTATTTTAAAATGTATAGTTGTCAGGGGCGCCTGGGTGGCTCAGTCAGTTACACATCTGACTCTTGATTTGCCTCAGGTCATGATCTCAGGGGTTGTGGGATCAAGCCCTGTGATGAGCTCCCCACTGAGCAGGGAGTCTTTTTGAGATTCTCTCTCCCCTTCTCCTGCTGTCCCTCCCCGCCCCCCCCCCGCTTGCTCTCTCTCAAAAATAAAAATAAGTATTTTTAAAAATAAAGGTATAGTTGGCAGTGTACAAAAAGTATACAGGAATTATAAATTATCAGAATTAGCAACTAAGTGATCATTGATAACCTTCAAAAGAGGGAAGTTAGTGGTTACCAGGAGGCAGGCCAAGACTCCTCCATAAGTGGATAATGCATGAGGTAATAAGACCAGGGTCTAGCCCAAACCCAAGTCCCTCCAAAATCTCCCAAACCACTTCAGATCATCTACAGGCTAATCTACTAATCTACCTCTCTTCCCCTTTAGTATGTCTGATGCACTGTAAAATTTAATCACACTGCTCACTATTGTTTCATGTGTATCATCCTTTACATCAGCTCCCAGAGACATGCCTTGGGCTTATTCCACAGCTCTTCCTCACCATCACTGCCAAGCAGCTTTGAAGGCACTGAAAACATTCCAGAACTCTGATAACTCCATTATCATATCAATTTCTAATTCCCTAAAATACAATTTGACTAGACGTAACCAAAAAAATGTAGCCAAAGTTTGGGAAAGTTCTTCCACCTTCATCACCCATTAAATGGAGATAATTTTCCATAATCTCATTTCAGGTTAGTCTTTTTTTTTTTTTTTTGAGGTAGGCTCCATGCCATGCCCAGCATACAGCCGAACGCAGAGCCTGAACTCACGACCTGGAGAGATCAAGACCTGAGCTGAGATCAAGTCAGATGCTTAACCGACTGAGCCATCCAGGCACCACATAGATTGGTTAGTCTTTAAGTACAGAAGCATCTCTACTTATGTGTCACTAAGGAAGTTTACTGGACAGTACTCTTCTTAGAACATGATACATCCAATTTCAGAGATGTTAAAATGTTGACAATGTTTTAGAATCAGTGAAATAGGCTATTTCTTCTCTTCATGTAGTCACCTCACTTGTGACACTGTAAAATTAAATTTTAAGTAATTTGTGATTTACACCAATTGTAATTGGCTCTAAAGTAAATAATCCTGAAAACAAATCTTCCTCAAGAGGTTATTTACTGGAATAAACTGGAGGGCCATGTAATCTCCAAAAGCGTTCTAAAATGTGTAGCAGTGGAAGAGCTACTGGCACTTAATGAAAACTGGAGATGAAATAACCAAAGGACAGCACCACCAACAAAGAACTATCCTGCCCAAACACCAATAGTGCCCTTGCTGAGAAAATGGCTTTTGCATCTATTTTCTGTAGGGTGAGCCCTAGATGTGAACACCTCAAGTCTAGCTTTCCACAAAGTTAACACAAAGCCAAGCACAACTTAAATTCATCAGATAGTAAGAAATAGTATATGACTTATGTGAAGTGGCTACCACAGCTTATTACAGGAACAGTTTATGCACTTTTATTATACATATTAACCCAATCAAATATTTACTGAGTATTCACCATGTGTCAGGTATTTGAAATACATCAGTGAACAGACATACATATATTCCTGCATTCCCACTGGAGGTGAGAAATATAATCATAAATAATGAAATGGGGCACCTGGCTGGCTCAGTCAGTAGAGCATGTGACTCTCAATCTCAGGATTTTGAGTTCGAGCCCCACATTGGGGAGGAGAAATTACTTTAAAAAATGAAATATAAAAATATATATATGAGGGCGCCTGGGTGGCTCAGTTGGTTAAGCGACTGCCTTCGGCTCAGGTCATGATCCTGGAGTCCCTGGATCGAGTCCCGCATCAGGCTCCCTGCTCGGCAGGGAGTCTGCTTCTCCCTCTGACCCTCTCCCCTCTCATGTGCTTGCTCTCATTCTCTCTCTCAAATAAATAAATAAAATCTTAAAAAAAAAAAAAAAATATATATATATATATATATATGAAACATGTAGGAAATGCTAAGTACTATAGAAAAAGAAAACACCAAGGTAAAGTGAACCAAAATATAGGGAGACTGAAGGGTTGCAATTAGAGTGGTGGTCAGAGTGAGCCTTATTGAGAAAGAAGTCTTTTTTTGTTTTTTTAAGATTTTATTTATTTGATAGAGAGAGACACAGCAATAGGGAACACAAGCAGGGGGAGTGGGAGAGGGAGAAGCAGGCCTCCCACAGAGCAGGGATTGCAACACAGGGCTCGACTCCAGGACCCTGAGATCATGACCCAAGCTAAAGGCAGACGCTTAATGACTGAGTCACCCAGGCGCCCCCAAAGAAGTCTTTTTTTTTTAGATTTTGTTTATTTATTTGACAGAGAGAAAGCCGGAAAGCACAAGCAGGGGGAGCGGCATGGGGAGAGGAAGAAGCAGGATCCCCGATGAGCAGGGAGTCCAATGTGGGACTCAATCCCAGGACCCTGGGATAATGACCTGAGCCGAAGTCAGTCACTTAACCAAATGAGCCACCCAGGAACCCCAAGAACGAAGTCTTGAGGAGACCTGAAGGAGCTGAGGGGTTTAGCTATGCACACATCTGAGAGAAAATGTTCTAGGCAAAAGGATTGGTCAGTTGGTGCAAAAGCTTCCTAAGAGAGTGCACAGCATGTGTAAGGCAAAGCAAGAAGGCCAAAGGTACTTAAAGGAAACCTATTGGGGGGAGTGGGGGTAGAGAGTATGTTGGGGAGAAGGAGGAATACGTGAGGAGGTATAGGGCAGAGTTAAATCCTGTAGGTAATGAAAGGACTCTGGCTTTTACTAAAAACAAATGGCGAACCAACAGGTGGTTTTGAACAGGAAGACATGATAGGACTTTCAAAACCTAAGAATCACTTTAGATGAACTGAGAACAAACTATAGGGGACCAAGAGTAGGAGCAAAGTAGGTAATAATAGCACATTACGAGAGAATTAGTCACTGAAACCCAAACACAGAAGATCTCTACAAAGCTTTATACAAATATTCCAAAACTGGGGCACCTCGGTGGCTCAGTTGTTAGGCTTCTGCCTTCGGCTCGCAATCCCAGGGTCCTGGGGTGGAGTCCCGCATCGGGCTCCCTGCTTGGCAGGGAGCCTGCTTCTCCCTCTCCCTCTCCCACTCCCCCTGCTTGTGTTCCTACTCTCACTGTCTCTCTCTGTCAAATAAATAAAATCTTAAATTTATATAAATATATATTGCAGAACTAACTTAGTATATTAAGGTATCGTACTAATGTTTTGTGGTTGCCAGAAAACTTAAGGGCTTAATGACTGGGCATGACCAAATACTTTCATATAATTTCTACATTTTACATTTGGACAGACAACCTCAACGTCTGCAATATTTGGCATATTTATCCGTTTGAAAGGGAAGAGGAATTTTTCTTAAGATTTTATTTTTATTATCTTTTTTAAAATATTTTATTTATTTATTTGATAGAGAGACAGATAGTGACAGAGAGAGCACAAACAGGGAGGAGAGGGAGAAGCAGGCTTCCCGCTGAGCAGGGAGCCTGATACGGGGAAGAATCTTAAGCAGGCTCCATCCAGTGCAGAGCCTGGAGGCAGGGCTCGATCTCACAACCCTGAGGTCATGACCTGAGCTGAAATCAAGAGTCGATAGCTTAAATGACTGAGCCACCCAGGCTCCCGACATTTTATTTTTAAGCAATCTCTACACCCAACATGGGGCTCAAGGCTACAACCCCAAGATCAAGAGTTGCAAGCTCAGGGCGCCTGGGTGGCTCAGTCAGTTAAGTGTCTGCCTTCAGCTCAGGTCATGATCCCAGGGCCCTGGGATAGAGCCCCGAGTTGGGCTGCCTGCTCAGTGAGGAGTCTGCTTCTCCCTCTCCTCCCAGCTCCTGCTCTCTCTCACTGTCTGTCTCTCTCTCTGGCGCGCGCGCGCTCTCAAATAAATAAATAAATAAAATCTTTAAAAAAAAATTCTTTTATTTGAGAGAGAGAATGAGAAGGAGAGAGCACATGAGAGGGGGGAGGGTCAGAGGGAGAAGCAGACTCCCTGCTGAGCAGGAAGCCTGATGCAGGACTCGATCCCAGGACTCCAGGATCATGACCTGAGCCGAAGGCAGTCGCTTAACCAACTGAGCCACTCAGGCACCCTAAATAAAAGAATTTTAAAAAAAATTGTTGAAAGCTCTACCAACTAAGCCAGTGAGCCAGCCAGGTGCCTCCCTTTTTTTAACACTATTTGATTCTTGGGGTGCCTGGGTGGCTCAGTCGTTAAGCGTCTGCCTTCGGCTCAGGTCATGATCCCAGGGTCCTGGGGTCAAGCCCCACATGGGGCTCCCTGCTCCGCGGAAGCCTGCTTCTGCCTCTCCCACTCCTCCTGCTTGTGTTCCCTCTCTTGCTGTCTCTCTCTCTCTCTCTCTTTGTGAAATAAATATATAAATAATAATTTAAAAAACACTATTTGATTCTTTTTTAAATATATATATTTTTTTTTAAGATTTTATTTATTCGACAGAGTGAGAGAGGGAACACAAGCAGGGGGAGTGGGAGAGGGAGAAGCAGGCTTCCCGCGGAGCAGGGAGCCCCATGCGGGGCTCGATCCCAGGACCCTGGGATCATGACCTGAGCCGAAGGCAGACGCTTAACCACTGAGACACCCAGGCACCCCTATTATATATATATATTTTAAGTAATCTCTACACCCAATGTGGGGCTCAAACTCATGACTCCAAGATCAAGAGCCACAGACTCTACCAACTGAGCCAGCCAGTCACCCTAGGGAAAGGGAATAGTCATGAATAGATATTCATGCCATAATAGTGGGTATATATATACATGGTAGGCTTAACTCTCTATTACCCAAACTAAAGAGTGCAAACAAGTGGGAATAATCCAATCATGAACGTCCCAAAATTATGTATTACTGAGCTTAGAAAAGCCTAGTATAAAACTTGCTGACAAGGGTTAAGGAAATATTCAAAGGCATAATGGTCAATAAGTAGTAAATAGGTTTGAAATGAAATAATAAATGAAGCAAGAGCTAAACTGCTTCCTAACCACGCCACTTTAAATAAGCAATTTTAGGGCACCTGGGTGTCTCAGTGTTTAAGCGTCTGCCTTCGGCTCAGGTCACGATCCCAGGGTCCTGGGATCGAGTCCCGCATCGGGCTTCCTGCTCCGCGGGGGGCCTGCTTCTCCCTCTCCCACTCCCCCTGCTTGTGTTCCCTCTCTCGCTGTCTCTCTCTGTCAAATAAGTAAATAAAATCTTTAAAATATATATGTATAAAATACATATTAAATATGTGTAACATTATATATATATACATATATATATATATATATATATAAAACTACACCAAGAGAAAACTTATTCCTATCTGTCAGTATTCAATTTACAGTGCTCAAGAACATTTTAAAACCTAAGTCCCAGGGGCGCCTGGGTGGCTCAGATGGTTAAGCATCTGCCTTCGGCTGGGGTCATGATCCCAGGGTCTTGGGATCGAGTCCTGCGCATCAGGCTCCCTGCTCGCGGGAAGCCTGCTTCACCCTCTCCCACTCCCCCTGCTTACATTCCCTCTCTCACTGTGTCTCTGTCAAATAAATAAATAAAATCTTTAAAAAAAAAACAAAACCTAAGTCCCTCCCCATCCTTTGGAAGTCTTAAAAGAAGTACAAGTTAATTTATACTGAGGTTAAATAATGACCATTCACAATAACTATATAGAACAGGAAAGACCACCTTTTTGTCAGTTTAGAGTTTTGTATTTTCACAGTGAAGAGAAGAAACATTCAAATCTTGTGTCTCATCCTACAAAAAAATTGCTGAGGAAAAAAATCTGTATTTGGTCACAACTAAGAAAATCTTATCCAAATAAACATTGGCGGTATCTCACAATATATCCAGATCAAGTCGTTAAATTATACATATGAAACTTATACAGTGCTGTGCAACAATTATGTCAATAAAACGGGGGAGGGGCGCCTGGGTGGCTCAGTCGTTAGGTGTCTGCCTTCGGCTCAGGTCATGATCCCAGGTTCCTGGGATCGAGCCCCACATCCGGCTCCCTGCTCCGCGGGAAGCCTGCTTCTCCCTCTCCCACTCCCCCTGCTTGTGTTCCCTGTCTCACCGTGTCTCTCTCTGTCAAATAAATAAATAAAATCTTAAAAAAAAAAAAAAAAGAAACAGTTTAATTCTGTAGAATTATTATTTTTTTTTAAATATTTTATTTATTTGACAGAGAGAGACACAGCGAGAAAGGGAACACAAGCAGGGGGAGCGGGAGAGGGAGAAGCAGGCCCCCCGCCGAGCAGGGAGCCCGATGCGGGGCTCAATCCCAGGACCCTAGGATCATGACCTGAGCCGAAGGCAGACGCCTAATGACTGAGCCACCCAGGCACCCCTATAGAATTATTATTAATAGATAGTCATGATGTGCTAAAATCCAATCCAACAAATCAAAGTGAAATCCTGAACTACCAAACCAGCCTCCAGAGATTTTAATTATACAATGACACTCAAAAAACAAATGTTTAACCACATAGATTATGCCTTTTTTTGTTGTTTTTTTTTTTTAAGCAGAGCTTGAATTCATGACCCTGAGATCAAAAGTCTTGGAACACCTGGGTGGCTTAGTCAGTTGAACATCCAACTCTTGATTTCAGCTCAGGTCATGATCTCAGGGTCATGAGATCAAACCCCTCATTGAGCTCCGCACTCAGCGAGGAGTCTGCTTCTCCTTCCCTTGCTTGCACGTGTTCTAATAAATAAATCTTTAAAAAAAAAAAAAAGGGGGGGGCGCCTGGGTGGCTCAGTCGTTAAGCGTCTGCCTTCAACTCAGGTCATGATCCCAGAGTCCTGGGATCGAGCCCCGCACTGGGCTCCCTGCTCCGCGGGGAGTCTGCTTCTCCCTCTCTCACTCCCCCTGCTTGTGTTCCCTCTCTCGCTCGCTCTCTGTCGAGTAAATAAATAAAATCTTTAAAAAAAAAAAAAAAAAAAAAGGATCGGACACTTAACTGACCTAGCTACCAGACACCCCAATGCTCTTTTTTGATGAATTCATACATCTTTCTTTTCCTTGTATTGAAGTCAAGCAGAATGTGGAAAGACAGAATGAACATTACGCTATAGTAGGAAAACCTGGTCTGTCTGATCTTAAACTAAGAAAGTCACCTTACTTTCCTTGGCTTCAATTTCCTAAAGGATGATACCATAATTCGGTATGACTAGCTTTCAAAGTTTAACCATCTAAAAGATGTCAACAGAATTATAAGTATATAGTTCCAAGAAAAACACTATAAATCTACCCAAGTGTAACAAGAAGCATTATTCAATTACAATTCAGGGCAATAACATGTTTGGGGGGGGAGGGGGAAGGAAAGATTACCCACTATAAAATGAGGCAGAAAACTTACAAGGCAAAACAGTATATGCTATAGGTAAGTGAAACTGCCCAAGAGGTATATAAGAAATCAATTTTGCTTAGGAAAATCAGGGCAGAGATTTACACATTTGAGTCTGAATGATAGATGTTTTAGTAGACACAAACAATGACATTCCAGATAAAAGGGGCAAAGATGTATTCAGGAACCACTGTGTAACATTCCTATATGAGGCCACAGGTAGGGAGGGATCAACACTTACACAGCTCCAGGCAAGGGATTTAAAGGACTTTTGAGCAGAGGATCGCTATTTTCAAACCAGTGATTTAGGAGGCAACTGGGCAGTAAAGAATTAACTAAACTCCTGGAATTACATTGGGAATGTAGATTAGTTAGAAAGCTATTGCAAAGGGGTGCCTGGGTGTTTCAGGTGAGTGCCAACTCTTGATTTCAGTTCAGGTCATGACCTAAGGGTCCAGGACTAAGCCCTGCGCTGGGCTCCATGCTCAGCACGAAAGTCTTGGGATTCTCTCTCTCCCTCTGCTCCCCCCCACCCCCGCTCACTCATGCACTCTCTCTCTCTAAAATAAATAAACTCTTTAAAAAGCAAGCAAGCAAGAAAGCAAGGAAAGAAAGCTAGCTACTGCAAAAAAAGGCAAGGGGGGGCACCTGGTTGGCTCAGTAAGTAGAGCATGGGACTCTTGATCTTGGCATCATGAGTTCAAGCCCAAGTTGGGGATAGAGAAATAGAAAGGAAGAAAGGGTCTGAAACAAAGGGTTATCTATTCTTATGATTAGTCTACATTAAAATTTAAAACTAACATGCATTTCAAAACTATGAGTTATAAATCCAAGGTGACAAACTTTCAAACTAATTATCTGAAATGGATGCTGAGCTCTTAATGAAGATTAAGAGATGATGTCTTTCGAAATATGCCTTCATCCCCTTTTATATTTTATATAATCAGTACCCCCCCACACACACACACCTCTCCTGCAGACAGTTTAACATCTCAGTCAACACTTTAGGAATTTCCTCCTAACAACTGTTAACAAAATTAACCAAAACATTTTATACTGGAGGTTTATGCTGAGCTTTCCAACACTAAAGACAGAAAGGCATTTCTTAAATCTACACTCTACACTTCTAAAGTCTGCATTTCCTTCAAATCTCAACACAGGGTTTCAGATTAAGTCTACACCTCTAATTACTGAATTCTTAAAGGTGCTTTTTTTTTTTTCTAAGATTTTATTTATTTGTCAGAGAGAGGGAGAGAGCACAAGCAGGGAGAGCATCAGGCAGAGGGAGAAGAGGGCTCCTCGCTGAGCAAGGAGCCGCATGCGGGACTCGATGACCTGAGCGGAAGGCAGACACTTAACCAACTGAGCCACCCAGGCATCTCTTTTCAATGAACAATTTGTTTTATTTGCTTTGGTACATTCTTACATTAAAATAATCTATCGCATAAAGGTTTTGAGTCCATTTTAGCTTTGAAACATGCTTCGTAAAAATTGTGAGCAAACAGAAAAGGAACTGTAGGATTTTTCTATATACAAGGTCTTAAAATAAGGCTCAGTGGGATACCATTTTGAAACGTCCCAGCAGGAAGTTCAGTTTGGTCAGAGGGCCATTTAAAAAGTGCTTCAGGGGCGCCTGGGTGGCTCAGTTGGTTAAGCGACTGCCTTCGGCTCAGGTCATGATCCTGGAGTCCCTGGATCAAGTCCCGCATCGGGCTCCCTGCTCGGCAGGGAGTCTGCTTCTCCCTCTGACCCTCCTCCCTCTCATGTGCTTGCTCTCTCTCATTCTCTCTCTCTCAAATAAATAAATAATAAATAAATAAATAAATAAATAAA
>NW_028012819.1:0-799 GCF_054177405.1 Leptonychotes weddellii
CTGTTTTATAACAATCCAGTTCTCTGATTCTACAAATAAGTTTAAAAAAATATATTTCTATACAATACAGGAAAAATTGTGTGAAGTTCACATTTTCATGTTTAATGTATCATGATTTAAAATATTATAGAATACTCTTTATTTTTAATTGTAAAAATAGTTATTTCTAGGTGAATCACTTTTTGTTCTACATGAAATAATCGCTTGTTCCTATTTATAGAATGTTTTTCATCTTTATTTTTAGGATAAAAATAGATAAAATAGAAAGGTAAAATAGATAAAATTCATAAGAAAGAAACAAAATTGGTATCACTCAGGTAGTATTTTAGTTTTTTAACTTTAAGATTTATCTTTACTCACTTTGTCTATCTACTAATCTCATTTTAAAAGTCCAATTGGGATGTTGGCAATACGAAAAGCCAATACTGAGGCTAAAAATGTGCTCTTGAAAGCTCATTTGAAAACACTGAAAGAAAAACAAGAAAGCATATGGAAAATTAAAAAAAAAAATACTAGTTCTTGGGACACCTGGGTGGCTCAGTCGGTTAAGCCTCCGGCTCAGGTCATGATCCCAGGGTCCTGGGATCGAGTCCCACATCCAGCTCCTTGCCCAGTGGGGAACCTGCTTCTCCCTCTGCCTGCCGCTTCCCCTGCTTCTGCGCCCCCCTACAAATAAATAAAATCTTTAAAAAAAATACTAGTTCTTTAGGCAGCAAAGTAGTTAAATATTGGAATGATCACCTACAATTAAGAAAAATATTAAAATCAGGTAGTAAGATCAGAGAATAATGCAGCCTTG
>NW_028012820.1:0-799 GCF_054177405.1 Leptonychotes weddellii
GCAACACATTATGCACTTTGACTAAAGCCAACCAAAGCAGTTGTATTTTAGGTAATAAAAATGCTTTTTATGACCACACATCACTGCAAAATGTTTTTTACGTTCTTGGTGTAGGGGAATCCCCCACATGTCACTCCACACCAAAATTGATTGTTTCAATAGGTACAAACTTTCAACCTCTACAGTTGAGAATAATGGGTATATAACCACACGAAGCATATATCAAACAAAACAAGACCACTTTACAGTCATAATCAAGTTGTATTCCATATCCTGAGCTCCTTTACTGACAGTGGTCTGTGCCAATCTCCCCTTCACTCACTATACTACATCCCTACTTTATTTTACTGTACTTTCTGCTGTGCTAACTGACCAGGCTGATTCCTGCCTTGATCTTAGTGCTATTTCTTCTACCTAGAAATATCATGCTTCTAATTTTTGTAGAATAGACTCTTTTCTGTCATTCTCATTTTAGATTATATATAAACTCCTCAGAGAGGGCTTCTCTGATAATGTCAAGTTTTCCCTAGTATTTTATTTTCTTCTTAACACTATCACTACCTTGGATTTTTCTATTTGTTTGTTTATTGTCTCTCTCAAGCCTCATCCTACTTTAGGGTATAAATACTTCAAGAATACAGGTCTCAATAGTGTTATTTAATGTTGCAGGGCTTCTCTTTAGAACAGTCTGCCACTCAACAGGTACTCCAAGCATATTTTTTTTTTTAATTTTTTAAAAATATTTTATTTATTTATTTATTTTTTTAATTCTTATGTTAATCCCCATACATTACATCAT
>NW_028012821.1:0-799 GCF_054177405.1 Leptonychotes weddellii
GAGGAGAGAGTCTCCTCTCCTACCCCATCAAACACCTGCTCTGCGGGCTGGGAGGAGTGGACTCCGAGGGGCTGCGATAGTTCAATCTCCAGGCCTCAGAACAAGACAAAAATGTCCAGCCTAATCCAGAAGGGCTTCAACCATCCTGGGCATCCAGGGCCTGTTAGGACTGAGGCTCCCTCACCCAGGTAGGCTGGAGTTTCCCTCACTGGTGCATGTTCTGCCTGGACTGAGCCCAGGCCTCATGCCCTGGTGGCTGAAGTTTCTGAAAGGTGGGCCTATGTGGTCATATCTATTTCTGATTGCCAAATTCAGCCTAGACCCTGGAAGTGAGCAGGGCTCAGGAACAGGTCCTGAGGGAGGGGGCCGGGTCAGATGATGCTGGGCCAAGTCCCAAGACGAGGCTCTGGCATGTGTCGGAGGCTGAAGGGCCACATCCTCCACTAAGACAATCCAGGCACCTCTAATACCATCAGCAAAGGACACTCAGTCTCAAAGCCTCCTGCATTCCAGATCTATCTCCTCCAGTCTCTTCTCAGGTTACTCAGCTCTCAGGCCTCCGAGCCTTCACTCAGGCTCATTATCTGTCCACCATGCTGTGTTCTACCTTCCGCATAGGACTAAAACTTGCCCGACCTCCAGGTTCACCTCAGCTGATGTCTCCAGTAGGAAGAGCGGATCCCCCCATTCCCCGGGATCCAAGCCCTGTCTTTGTGTTCCCAGTATAGCCTATCCTAACATCTACCCCCTTGGACTTCATGTGTCCATCCACACGTCTGTCTTCCCACCTCAACAGTGA
>NW_028012822.1:0-799 GCF_054177405.1 Leptonychotes weddellii
CCTACGAGCAAATCCGTGGATGGCATCTGTCTTAGTAAACCGGAGACTAAAATCTTGGCCTGCTGAGAAGATCAGCAGTGAGCGGATCTACACTACTAAACCCTGGGACGGCTCCGGAATTGGAGGTGTTGGGTCCTTCAGAAGCAGGAGGGCAGAGTAGAGCTAAAAACAGTCCCTCAAACTGCGCTCCACCCCCCACTCACCCACCACACAGCCCGATAATTACCCCGCCCTTTTGCCGGCAGAAAATAGGACCGGTTTAACCAACTGGATTCTTGATGTTGGGGATACACGGTCCAATTTAGGGCAGGGATAAAGTTTGTCCTGAAAATCACAAGTGCAAATCTACACACTGAACTGGGAGACCGAAGCCTGGTGTATTCTGCTTGGGGACCCCCAACACTGGTAGCCAGGAGTATGGTCCCAGGCCGGAGCTAAGCTTTCTACTCTGCTGGGAAACTAACCAGCGCCCTTTTCCCAGTTCTGTAGATACTGATATTTGGGGTTCCCCTACAGAAAGGACAGGCTGACACCTATCATCATCCAGTGAGGCCCACCCACTGACAGGTTCCACCCAGGTATGTGGAATTTCCAATGAACCTTTAATGTCTCAATATTAAATATGAATAGGCAAAGTTTGTCATAAATTTGAAGAAATCTTTTCTTTTGGAAAACAAAAACAGAAATGCAGAGAAAGCACAGATAATTCAAGAAAACTTCAAAATAAGAAAAGGTATTGCATCCAGATACAAACATTATAAACATGGAATGTTTGGAAAACAAGAAAGAGCTTTTGTAA
>NW_028012823.1:0-799 GCF_054177405.1 Leptonychotes weddellii
GGTTGGGAAGAGAGAACCAGGCAGAAAAGAAAGCCAGTATACAATGCTTTATCATACTGGATCACATGGGGCAATTGGGGCTTGATCCCGCTGGGACTCTTGAAGGAGCCACAAGGAATGTGCCTCATGTTGAGAGCCTGAAGGACAGAAGAAAAGACATTTGTCCACCAGCTCCTGTGTCCTGGTGCTCAAGAGTTACCGCTTAGGGTGTGAACTCCGCCCTTCTGGGTTTGTGCACATGCAAATGCCTGGCACATTTCTGCAGACTCATCCTGAGCCTCACCATCAGGCAAGTACCAGGGGCAGAAAGCGAAATAGGCAGCCAAATATGCGAGGGAAGCGCACAGTCAGCTTGAACCTGCTCAAAGCTGGTGGCCCCAGCAACAGCTGGGATAAAATGCAGGCAGACAAGTTGCAAGGCTGGGCATAAGAGGGGTCCAGTGATGGCACAGAGAATCATGGGAGGGGAAGAGTGGCACCTAACATAGCACCAAGTCCTCGTGAAGGGGATTAGTGCTCTTATAAAAGAGACTCCAGAGAACCCCCAGCCCCTGCCACCATGGGGGGATACAATGAGAAGTCTGTGATTCAGAAATGGGCTCTCCCCCAGTCATGCTGGCTCCCTGATCTTGGACTTCCAGCCTCCAGAACCATAAGCAATAAATTTCTGTTGATTATAAGCCATCCAGGTTGTGGTGCTTTATTACAGCAGCCCCAAGCTAAGACAGGGATGGATACTGAGCTCTGATATGCCATGTTCAAGTCACCATTGGGACACCCAAGTACAGAGGGTCAAGAC
>NW_028012824.1:0-799 GCF_054177405.1 Leptonychotes weddellii
GATAAAATCTTTAAAAAAAAGAATGCGAGCACGGGAGGATGGGAGAGAGGGACAGAGCACCAGCTAAAGGGAGGGGTCCCGGAGCCGGGCCGCTGGCCTCGGTGGGCTGCCAAGCAGCGTCCTGGAAAGGAGAGCGGAGCCCCCCAGGGTGACATGCCCGGAGGTGCAGGGGTCCCGGGAGAGACCCTCACACATCCTGCAAGCATCCCCAGTGCAGGGAATGAGTCAGCTGCTGTGAACAGAAACACGCTGTCCAGCTCCTAGCCCTTGTAACAGGAGAGGTTAGAAGGATCTGGATGCAAGGTGATGCCCGATAGCAAGCCATCGACAAGAGCTAGAAAGGACCAGCCTTGAGGGTATGACTGAGCCAGGAGCCACGTGACAGACCCCCAGGGAGGAAGCCCTCCGTCACTGGGACCAGACAGAACATCGCTGCCCCCGCCAGCCCGTGCATCCGAAGACAAGGCACGCCCAGAAAACCTCCAAACTGAGCTGGAAATCGCCCAACAGCAGCACCTGCCCGCGGGGAGGGAGATGGCCAGACTCCACGGAAGGCTGTGGTGAACACAGGTGTGGAAAGGAGCATCGTGCCTCCTCAGCTGTGGGAGGGAAAGGATCCGCGTCTTCCGCACTGAAGGGGACACATGCGCCGGGGACAAGTGTCTCAGTGGGATGGCCAGCCGGCTGGCTGCCCAGAGAACAGATCCGTCCTGGACATCTGTCGCTGCCCGGTCTCCGGGTACCAAGAGGCGGGATGCTGACTCGCTGCGCTCTTTCCTCTCAAACCTCTCCTTGCACC
>NW_028012825.1:0-799 GCF_054177405.1 Leptonychotes weddellii
TGCCCTGCCCTGCCCTGGAGAAACCCGCTTTCGCCAAGCGTCGGCTCCAAGGCTCCATTCTGACTCCGTGGCTAGTGGAATGTCCGGCCCCCCTTCCAACGGGCCTGTCGCGTGAGGCGGAGACAGGGAGAGACGCAGCGAGAGACCGATCCCATGCAGATGCGCCCTCAAGCTCAAAAAGTTGACCTTTTCTTCAGGTAGGTGCCCCGACAGGATTGAAAAAAGTTTGTGTCCGGTTACCTGTGGACAAAGCCCGCATGCAGCGCACTGCGAATTAAGATTTTCAAGAACTACATAAATCTAGTAGTTGTCCTAGGACTAGCGCAATTATATTAGCTTTAGTTTTGTGTGGTAACCTTTGTTAAATCTAACACTGAAGGTATGCCATAATATTTATAACCCCGATTTAGTATTTTTTTAATACTAAATATTCTTCCTTAAAAAAACCTTTCCCAATAATATACCGCAAACGTCAACAATTTTTTTCCCTTAATATACCAGAAACCTTATCAGATGAAAGTGGGTTGGGCCTCTGTTGATCCCCAGGAAGCCTCGTTTTAAATAGGTGCTGGCATCCAGTTAGCTGGGTTTGTATAAACCCTGTGTTCTTCGGGCTAGCCAGCCCAAGTTCTTTCAACAGTCTTTGATCTTTAGCTGTGTAAAGTAATCCTCCTAATTCCCTTATTCTAGTGAAATCAAAGTAGAATTCCTGCCCCTCTGGCCGTGGCCACTGGGGTAAGGGGATTCTGCTGTTACCTGTGCGCCTGTCACTAGGCAGGTGCTGGGCTGCCTCCATACT
>NW_028012826.1:0-799 GCF_054177405.1 Leptonychotes weddellii
CTGGGAGCCTGATGTGGGACTCGATCCCAGGACCCTGGGATCATGACCCGAGCCGAAGGCAGTCGCTTAACCAACTGAGCCACCCAGGCGCCCCCTGGCAGTGGTTAAAATAGGAACAACTAGGGGCGCCTGGGTGGCTCAGTCAGTTAAGCGTCTGCCTTTGGCTCAGGTCATAATCCCAGAGTCCTGGGATCGAGCCCCGCATCGGGCTCCCTGCTCTGCGGAGAGTCTGTTTCTCCCTTTCCCTCCGCCCCTCCCTCCCCACTTGTGTGCTCTCTCTCTCTCTCAAATAAATGAATAAAATCTTAGAAAATAAAATAGAACAACTGTGCAAAACCTCAGAAGTAACAGAATCTCGAAGGGGGGATGAGATAGCTGTTTGTGTTCGTTACAGCTGGAATACAGTTTCTCTTTGCTGGACTTGTGGGTGCCCAGAAGATCCAACATTGTGAAATTTGCTTTTAAAAGCAAAAACCTTACTGCCAAAGCCTCTAATTTGAGGGAGGAAGCACCTGGGACTATTTCTCAACAAGAGCCAAAGTACAGTCCCTTTGGACTTTGGACCCCCAAAGACTGAAGTCTTTCCTCCCCTCTGCTCCCCTTGCCCCTTAGTAAGAGTCCGTGCCCCACTCATGCCGCCACCCTCCCCCAGACCTCACCGTGTGGTCCCGTTCCACCACCAGCACCCGAATGGCACCTCGTGGCTTCTCCAACCTCTTCAGCCAATAGGCCACGGACAGGCCAATCACCCCACCCCCCACAATCACCACATCTGAGTGTTCAGGGGGCAGGTAGCTGG
>NW_028012827.1:0-798 GCF_054177405.1 Leptonychotes weddellii
TCAAAGTCAATTTTTTAAATTTTCTTTTTTTTTCTTTTTCTATTTTTAAAAAACTTTTTCTTTTTCCCTTTTTCAACCAACATCTTATCAATCCCTTTTTTTAGAGTCATATTCTATCCATTCATAGTAGTTAACATTATTTTTGATATATATATAAGTTGTTCTCTCTTTAAAGTTTTGGGATACAGTTTCTTCCAACAGATCAAAATCTAAATCTCTAGTGTATGGCTTTGTTCTAGTCTCTTGCCTGATCACATTCTCTTCCTTTTTTTTTTTTTTTTAAATTCCTCTTTCTTTTTTCAACCAAGTTCTTGTCAATTCATTTTACAAAATCTTCTATAATTTTCATCTGTACAGTCATATTCCATCCCTTTATCATATTTACCCTTATTTTTGTACATATATAAGTTTTTCTTTCTTTAAAATTTTAGGAGCCACTTTCTTCTAACAGACCAAAATATGCCCAAAATCTAGTGTGTGGCACTGATCTATGCACCAGCCTGATTATTTTGATCATTTTTTAAAAATCTTTTTCTTTTCTTTCTTTTTTTTTCTTCCTTTCCCTTTGTTTTCCACTGGTTTCAGGTCTCTTCTGATTTGTTTAGTGTATATTTTTCTGGGGTTGTTGTTACCCTGTTAGCATTTTGTTCTCTCATTCATCTATTCTCCTCTAGACAAAATGACAAGATGGAAAAAATCACCTCAAAAAAAAAAAAGAACAAGAGTCAGTACCAACTGCCCAGGGACCTAATCAATACAGACATTAGTAAGATGTTGGAACTAGAGTTCAGAATGACG
>NW_028012828.1:0-798 GCF_054177405.1 Leptonychotes weddellii
GCTGGCGGGCAACGCGGCGCGCGACAACAAGAAGACGCGCATCATCCCGCGCCACCTGCAGCTGGCCATCCGCAACGACGAGGAGCTCAACAAGCTGCTGGGCCGCGTCACCATCGCGCAGGGCGGCGTCCTGCCCAACATCCAGGCCGTGCTGCTGCCCAAGAAGACCGAGAGCCACCACAAGGCCAAGGGCAAGTAGTGGTCTAAATGACCATTTACGGTAGCTCGAGTAAGTCGAGTCCAAACCAAAGGCTCTTTTCAGGGCCACCTATATTTTCTGGAAAAGAACTTTAACATTTGTTTTATACTAAATGAGAAAAAGTGGGACGTAGAAAACTTGAGCCATTCTCATCTATCCTCTATCCCGGGTTGAAAGCAGAACACTACATTAAAGCCTAAACCTGCGATGAACGATAGGTTTTCCCCCATCTGAGAATTTGTGGTAATTGGAAAACAGACTCCTTACATGCCTTGTTGAGTTGTTTACCTAGTCAGTGTGCGTCCACAGGGAGCTATTAGCTTTTGTCAATTAATGAAATTTTCTGGTGCACAAAAGCTTAGCTGGCTGAGTTTAGCAGTCGGCGCAGCAAGCGGCCGGCCGCCGGCCACCGGCGGCGTCAAGAAGCCGCACCGCTACCGGCCCGGCACGGTGGCCCTGCGCGAGATCCGGCGCTACCAGAAGTCCACCGAGCTGCTGATCCGCAAGCTGCCGTTCCAGCGGCTGGTGCGCGAGATCGCGCAGGACTTCAAGACCGACCTGCGCTTCCAGAGCTCGGCCGTCATGGCCCTGCAGGAGGC
>NW_028012829.1:0-11625 GCF_054177405.1 Leptonychotes weddellii
GTGGTGGGGGGTGGAAGGGATGGGGTGGCTGGGTGATGGACACTGGGGAGGGTATGTGTTGTGGTGAGTGCTGTGAATTGTGTAAGACTGATGAATCACAGACCTGTACCCATGAAACAAATAATATATGTTAATTAAAAAAAAAAAAGATCTTCACAAACTGTACAAACCAAACCATATTGAAGATAGTCATTTAAAAAAAAAAAAAGTTGGAATCCATCTTCATTTTCCTGTCTAACAGAAAAAAAAAAAAACCCAAAACATCAAACCCAAGCCTCTCAGAGAAGGAAAACCAATTGTCCATAACTAGCCTGAAGAATTATAATGGAGAATTGAGAAGGAGGAATGACTTTGGCTAGATTTTATAGCCTAGGTTTGCAGAACCATTAGCAAACAGAGTCCAAAAGTCAAACACTTGAGTAAACAGCTCGACGCAAAAAGACTTACGGGATGCTCTCAGAGGCTGTGGTCAAATACATCTGCCACAGAGCTGGCTGGTGGACAAAATGATTTAGCGCTGCATAGCAATCAGTGGCATTCCAAGTGTGGGTGCCCAGCGAGTGGCTGGCAGCAAGAGGGGAATGCCAATCACCAAGTGTCACTTCTTCATTCACGTCACATTGGAATTCAGATGGTGGCGGAGAACCTGAAAAGGGAATTTATTGTTGCAAGAAAGTCAATATTTCACAATAACTCTAGGCAGTGATTCAACAGGCCATTTTGTGCACACCATTTACTTCCTTATACACATGTATATTGCTATTCATTGCCACGGATACCTAGAAGCAGAGAAATTCCATGAGGCTACCTCATTTGAAACACTGTCTTTACAAAGCTAACAAACGACCTGTGGTTCATCAGGAAAACTGAGTTATTAGAAAGTTCTCTGAATTTCAAGGGAGGCTGTTTATTTCACTGGTCCCATTTTCCCCTCTTAAAGAATTTTTCATTCTTAATGGAATCTGTCACCAAGTCAAAAGCACAAGCCTACCCTTCCTACTGGTGCCTTGCCAACACGATGCTAATAAAAACAGACATAGAAAACAGAATGTAAACTTGACTTTTAAAAGGGATATATTTTGATTAAAGGAAGAGTATATTCATAAATCTCAGCTAAAGCTAGTGTCCTTTCCTGAACTAATGTCTTCTTGCTTATTTATAAATAGAACTCTAACCAATATTTATGGTTTTCATAACACACTTTTTTTTTTTAAAGATTTTTTTTTTTTTTTTATTTGAGACAGAGAGAATGAGAGAGAGAGAGCATATGAGAGGGGATAGGGTCAGAGGGCAAAGCAGACTCCCTGCCGAGCAGGGAGCCCAATGCGGGACTGGATCCAGGGACTCCAGGATCATGACCTGAGCCGAAGGCAGTCGCTTAACCAACTGAGCCACCCAGGCGCCCCATAACACACTTTTTAAATGAACTTATCTTAAATAAAAGAGAGAGCTATTTTATATGTTGTTGCTCTTCATGGCACACACACACGCACACGCACACGCACACACGCACATGTCACCAAAAAGACATGATGTCTGTCATTTTTCATAACAAGTATTCAGTTAATAAGACAAACAAGGAGGGGCACCTGGGCGGGTCAGGCAGTTGAGCAGGCTCAGGTCGTGATCTCAGGGTCATGAGATGGAGCCCCACATCTAGCTCCTCACTCAGTGGGGAGTCTGCTTGAGATTTTCTCTCTCCCTCTACCCCTCCCCCCTGCTCTCTCTCTCTCTCTGCCCCTCCCCCTGCTCTCTCTCTTTCTCTGAAATAAAAAACTTTTTAAAAGAAAAGACAAAGAAAAAAAATGAATACATTTGATGCAGCTACTAGCATGTTAAAATTCTTTTGCTTTTCCCTCCATTTTTTTGTGCAACCAAAGAAGGAGCAGACTACTCGTTCACTGACATTGGGTTCATATGTATACTTGGGTCAGAGTAGCTTCAGTCTATACATTTTTTTGTTGTTGTTATTAAAAAGAGCAACTTTGTTGGAACATGCTGAGGGCTCTGAGCTTCAAACTCTAAAAAGGATGTTATCAAGGAGAAAAATACAGGATCCCTCCAGATTAATTTCCAATTTCTCAGTCATTCATGTACATACAGCAGCCTCCCAGCCTGCCCACATCTCTGTGGTGCTTCATGTAGACCTGAATATTGGAGTTTGAGAAACACTGTACAGCTGGGGCTTATGCTTATCTTTTCTTCTTTGCATTTGAGTAATGCATGTGCATTTAAGTAAAAGGAAAATTGAAGTCGGCCTCACAATAGAAATTTGTTTGCATGATGGGCAACAGCAGAATCTTTCCTCTAAATTTGTAAAACATGAGCTTCATCACCCAGAAGTCACTGTTACATGCACTCATGGATATTGTAAAGAACAACCAAGACCCAGATGAGACCTGAAGGGCTTCAAAATACATCTCAAAATAGTTTTGGAGATGGAGTAAGTAGTGGATCAATTTTCTAACCAGCAAAGAAAGACACCACTTACTGTATTTATTTACCCACAAAATCTAAGCAGCTGTGTGTGGGAGGTTCAAAACTAAAGTATGTATTGGGTGGGTGATTTAGGAACTTTAAGAAGGGCTACATGGCCAATCCTTACAATTTAGGAAGTGACCCTTGACCTGCTCTCTACTCAACACCTTGCCACTGCCCCTTACTTCTTCCGGCATCATTTCTCTAAACTTCCAGGACTCCAACTCATGTCTCCAATGAGCCACATTCCCTAAATTTCTCACCTCCTATACCAATCTCGTTTATTACCAGTCTCGTTTTCATTGCAGCAAACAATTGTTTTCAAACAGTACTTCTGGGAACGGACTTTGATGACATGGCTTCGAGACACTCTCTGGGATCACTCTGATTTGGCAAATTTGTTATGAAGGCTGGAGCATCTTGTGGTCCGACACTTACTCTGTTCTGGTTCAGGACAACCAAAATGAATAATGTTGCCAATGCTGCTTAATATAAATGCTTTCCTCTATTCAATTACTTTTCTTGTCACTTGTAAAATCTTTACATTTATGACTCAAAAAATTAGCCCAGAGAGTATGTTGTGTTTGTGCAGTCAACTATGAAGGGTAAAAAGGACAACCTTATGAACAATTTCTTGAAACTTGACTTGGGGGAAATATAAATTGTTCCCAAATCTCTTATCTCTATGAATCATTTTTTTTTTAATTTAAAGAAAGAGCTTTTATTGATATGACAGTGCCAAAGTTCAATTCCCGACACTGTATTTAACTATTAAAATAATGCAGGTTTATTTATATTTAAATAATGCACTTACTTTCATCATTACATTTGCTACTTTGACATGGTGTTTTATTTAAAATGAGATTTGTGTGAATTGATTAAATGTGAGAGAATGTTTCTGTGAAGATAGAGGACGTATTTATGAAATTCTATACATTGTCACAATCAAATAATCTCCTAACATTGAAAAGCTCTACCTCTTGAGTCGGCCCAACTGGTATCTGACTGCAATTAAGGAGACCATAAGTGAGGCCAGTATTGGGTTCAGCATTTTAATAAAAATCAGTTCAGCCTAAAATCACTTCAGCCCAAATGACAAAAGTTGCATGGAAAATTAATTTTAGGGATCACTTTAAGTCATGTGGGCTTCTTTAGGATAAAATTGCCAGAGCCGTGGGAAATATGAGTGTCAGTAATGATATTTGTTAAACAAAATGAAGAATAGCAGGAGCTTTGGAAGCGAAAGTGGAAGAGATGACTCTCTGAGGGCAAATTGCACCAGGAGCTTTTAAGACAATCAAAGGATATCAAAAAATGGGGACAGATTAGATAAATCCATACACATTTCCATCCATCATTCCTTTGGGAAATGGAGCATGCATACACAAGAGGAAAAATTGATAATCACAGAAGCAAACTTTTCAATCGCTCTGCCTACTCATCTCAAATCCTGTTTGTGTACCTCTCAATCAGCACATTGCTTGTATCAAAAATGCTAAGTGACATACATCTACAAGGCCAGCAGTAGATGGATAAATGAATCCTTTTGAAAAATCTAAAGGGGAGAATTCTAACTTACAAGCTACCATTTGTATAGTAGCATGAAAATGAGAGAAGTATAAATTTCACCAAGAATATACTACCGAGGGACGCCTGGGAGGCAGTTGGTTAAGGGACCTACTCTTGGTGTTGGCTCAGGTCGTGATCTCAGGGTCGTGAGATCGAGCCCCACACTGGATTCCATGCTCAACACGGTATCTGCTTAACGCTCTTTCTCTCCCTCTCTCTGTCTCCCTCGCCTCCCCCATCTTTCTAAAATAAATAAGCAAATCTTTTGAAAAAAAGAAAAGAATAAACTCCTGATGTATTCCAAAACATGAATGAGACCCAAAGATATCAGGCTGAGTAAAAGGAGATGTACATGTTATATGGTTTTACTATGTGATTATATAAAGTTCAGGAATATGCTAAATTTATCAACCATGGAGGAAATCAAATCAATATTTGCACTGTTTTATAACATGATAGAGTGGTGGGTTACGTGGTGTATTCATGTGTCAAATTTCTTGGAGTATAGAATTAGATTTGTGCCTTTCACTCACTATAAAGCCTATCTGTATTAAATTATGCATGGAAAAAAATCTTGCAACATAGTTGAAAAAAATATCAAACCCCAGAAACAAAAGCATTTTCAACGAAATATAAAAAAATAACAATTCATTCAACAAATATTTACTGGATGCCTTTTAACTGACAAATTATTTGGAGCACTTATGATACATCAGTGAAGCAATTAGACAATGATCAGTGCCTACATTTCAGCAATTGAGAGAAAAATAGCAAAATAGAGAAAAAATAAAAGAAATGAATAACTTTTATAGTCTAGAGGTAGAAGGTGATAAAAGCTGTAGAAAAGTAAAAAGGCAAGATAAAGTGACTCCTGAGTGCTGGTCAGGGGAGCAGAGGGCTGGTCTGAATTTTAAATAGGGTGCCCAGAACAGGTCTCAGTGAAAAATGAACTGTACATCAACCAAGACCTGTAGTGGTTGAGGTTGTTTCCCATATGAATATCTGGGTAAATGACATTCAGGTGGGAATGTGCACAGAGTGCATGAGGAACAGCAGGGAGATCGTGTGAGTGGTGTGGAGCGACCCAGGTGGGCCAACAAGGAGGAGAAATCAGAGACCACTGAGTCCAGATCTGCAGTGCCTTGGAGGTCAGCCTAAGAATTTTGGCCTTGGGTCGGAAGGAAATGGGAAGATATTGAAGTTTAAAAATATTGCTCTGGCAATTTGGTGGTGAATCACGGTTGGGGGGACATGAAAAGAATGGAAATCTATTGTTAGCAAGTGGTGATGAAAGTGGTCATGTTCTGAATATAATTTGAAAGCAAAGCTTGGAGGATTTGCTGAGTAATTAGATACACAGTGTGAGATAAAGAAAGAGGTCAAGTTGATTTTCAGTTTTCTGGTCTGTTGAAGGCTGTTGGTAGAGCAGATTAAGAATAAAGAGACATCATAAGTCATATATAATGCCAAATGTTGGTAACAATCACTAATATTATTTGTACATGTGTCTCCAAAACTGGAATTCTATTAAACATGTTTTTATAAAAAAAAAAAAAAAAGGAGAAGAAGAAAGAGACAGATAACTGTAGACCACATACAGCAACCCAAGATGAAGGCATCACTCAAATGTGAGTTATTCCTATCCCACCAGTTTGGGTCATAATGGAAAAAATAAGAGTAATCTATAAAGAGAAATGGATTTAAAGTAAGAAAATCTTGCTTAATTTTTTTAAAGAGAAATTGTCTCTAACATGCAACACTGAGTGATATTGATGAAATAATCCCACCTTACTATCCCTTACTTGCTCCTTAGTGAAAGGAAGGTACTTGCCTCCCAACTTCCTCCCTGATGACAATGACAGGGAATAAACAGAAAGATAAAGGAAAGCAAAGGTAGATCAGAAGTGGTTAGAATTGAAGTTATCTTGGTAGTCAACTCTAGATTCTTCCCCTAGTTAAAAAAAAAAAAAAAAAAGGCAAAACATCATCTGAAGTATTCAAGACTATTGGTCCATTGAGAAGTAGGAAACTCAGCATTCCACGACTGTACTGCTGGAATTGTAATAAAGTTCTTAGATAGGTCAACCAAATTCTGTCTGTATAATTTCTATTTCTGCATTGAGTTTTGTTTTAACGTCTACACTGAGTAAGCATAATCTCCTTTATCTGACAAACACAAATATTTCAAAACAGTCAGTATATTCATCTCATCTTCCCTTTTAGATTTCCATATCCTGATTCCCTCAGATGTGCTTCATATACTCTTGTTTCTAAATCATCTATGGTCAATCTGTCCAGTCTCATGGATGGATTCTGGTGCTGGTTCCAGCTTGGGGCCAGTATGAATGAAACTGTAAATGTTCTTTTGCAAGTCTTTCTGTGAACCACATGCTCGTTTATCTTGGGTAAATGCCTAGGAATTAAATACTGGGATCTTAAGGTAAGTGTATGTTTCCTTTCATAAAGTATTTCCCAAAGTGGTTGTACTATTTTATATTCTCATCAACAATGTATGAAACTTCCAGTTTGGGATGAAGCAGAGAGGTAGGGACTGACTGAGCACAACCGTGAGCAATGTTCTGGGGTGCTAAAAATGGTCTATAGCTTTACATGGGTCTCTGTTGCACACATGCACGTTATTAGTCAAAACTCAGCAAGTGTATGCTTTTGTGCACATTTCATCATATGTAAAATTTATATCACAAAAAAAATTAAATAAATACTAAACACTAGCTAATGATATACTTACTGAAATATTTGGCTTGACTATAACTAATATCTTTAATTTACTTTGTAATGCATGAAAAAAAGATCGATGGGTAGACAGAGGGTTGGTTGCATTGATAGGTATCTGGTAAGCAAGCACATCAAATGTTAATGATAAAATTTTATGGTGAGTATACAGGTGGCCACTGTAAAAATGTTCTCAACTTTGCCATGTGTTCAAAATATTTCCAAAACAAAATGCTAAAAAGAGAGAATAAAAATGTAAAACATATACCTACCATAGGAACCGGCTATTCCACTCATGAAATGAAGGCATATGTCCATACAAAATGGTGCATGAATGTTCAAGGCAACTTTATTTGAGTAAAAAAGAAAAATAGAGGCAACCCAGCTATCTACCAGGAGGTAAGTATGATGAGCAAAAGGTGATACAGCCATAGGGTGGACTGCTGCTCAGAGTGAGAAGGAATGAATTGTCAGTACTCACATAGATGTATTTGGAATAGTTCTGTGGTGTGGAAGAAGCCAGAACAAACAAAAATAAGTACATATGTATAATTTATTTTAAATTTGTATAAATTTATATAAAATTCTAGGAAATGGAAATGAATCCCAAGTGACAAGAAGCAGAACAGTAGCTTCACGGGGATGAGGTGTGGGGGAGAGTGGGGGAGGAATGGGAAAGGGGGGGTGAGAAGAGGATTACAAATGGAAATGAGGAAACATTTGGGCCTGATCCTGATGATGGTTTCACAATTATATACATACATCGAAACCTATCAGATTTTACACTTGAAATAGGTAGAGTTTAGTATACATCAACTGCACTTCAATAAACCTTTTTTTTAATCCTCAAGAAAAAAAATATCCCATCATTCTTGAAATCATTTTCTGCTCCCATGGTTTTCAGCCATCTTTTAAATGAGTCACGAAGACCCAAGCATGGTGTTCATAGTGGGGAACACAGGGTTGGTTTTCTCCTTGATCTATGTGTTCTACTTCTATTAGTATGGATTCAACTATTATTATTATTTTGGTAGTCCTGACATTCTGTTAGTGTATAGTGTAACTACAGCAAAAAAAATCTCTCAAATCCTTTCAATTTTTTTTTTTTTTAAAGATTTTATTTATTTGACAGAGAGAGACATAGCAAGAGAGGGAACACAGCAGGGAGAGTGGGAGAGGGAGAAGCAGGCTCCCCGCAGAGCAGGGAGCCCGATGCGGGGCTTGATCCCAGGACCCAGGGACCATGACCTGAGCCGAAGGCAGACGCTTAACCATCTGAGCCACCCAGGCGCCCCTATCCTTTCAATTTTTATTTAAAATATGTACTGCTATTAAACCAGGTCGTATGCAATCACGCTGACTTGAACTTTGCAGGTGACTTTTTACTTCAAATGCAGAATTGACATCTTACATTACTCAATTGTCATATTGTAAGTCATTATTATAGTCCACTTTAACATTTGTGGGCCTTTATACTATAATCAAAGTATTAGCAATCTTCTGCAATTCCACTGCATAGAGATGACAAACCATTTTTTCTTTTTTCTTCTGATTCGCTGTGGTGTACCTTTTACCTCAGTGACTTACTCGCTCCATAACTGGAAGCCTCCATCTCCTACTCCCCTTCACCCATTTTGCCTTCCTCCCCCTGCTGGTGACCGTCAGCATGTTCTCTGTATTTATAAGTCTGATTCTACGTTTTATTTGTTTGCCCATTCATTTGTTTTGGTTTTTTGTAGCTTCCACATATGAGTGAAATCATATGGTATTTGTCTTTCTCTGTCCGACCGATTTCACTAAGCATAATACCCTCTAAGTCCATCCAGGCTGCTGTAAATGACAAGATCGCATTGTCTTTGATGGCTGAGTCACATTCCATTGTATATATCCCACATCTTCTTTATTCGTCTGTTAATGGACATTGGGGTGTGACAGCTATTTTAAAGTGAATAAGTGACAGATATACAGAATATTAAACTGACACCTCAGAAAAAAATTAAAAAGAAAAATAAAAAGAATAAAATTAAATCACTTTATGCAATGTGAGGATGATCTTTTACTATGAAGTTCATGATGTATCACTGTACTGCATGTTATTCTCAACCTAATCTTTACATTTTGTTAGCACAAGAGTTTAGTAACAGCCCTGATCACTGAATATGCAGGTAATGGTTATGTAATAGATAACTTTAATAAATATTATTCCTTAAGTAAAGAAATGATCTCTATTATGAATGTTTGCCATGTGACATGGGCTGAAACCGGCTTTCCATTTGTTCGTAGAATGTGATGGTTGCCATTTGCGTTATTCTTTGGTTATCACCACTTGCTGACATTGTTAGTCTGTACTAGTAACAGTCATTATATTTTTGTTACTTATTTACACCCCAAGGCTATGTGGAGAAAATTCTGTGCATTCCTTATTAAATAACAAGGCATATGGGTAAGATAAAAATCTAGTTAATGGATGACCTTTTTTTAATAACATTAAGACAAAAGAAACAGTGGTTTGGAAAAGTTGAAATTGCTACATTAAGTAGAGGACAAAAACTGTATAAAGAAAAATAGCATGCTTCTTGCTTTGGCAGATTAAAATAAACTAAAACTATAACATATGCATGAGCCATCTCTATGCAGAAAAACATATTTATTTAGTGCTTCTTAGCATGGACAACAGTACTGCTCATGACAAAATACTATTCGTCTGCTATTGAACTCATAAAAAGGCATTAAAATTATGGTATATTATTAAAATTCATCATATTTTAGAAATAAATTGTAAATGTAAACTGAAGTATGAATATGTTCAGTTGAACAAAAGCGATAATCCATGAGATAAAGAAATATAATGAATGAGTCCATCCAAAATCCAAGCCTGATAAAAGAAAATGAATATTTATTTTTAGCGTCAGTGCTCAAGTTAAAGTGCCTTTTATTCTTCTTTTGACTGTGTGAGATGTTACTGTGTAAGGTACAAATGAAGTTAGAAGTTGTCAAGCACTCTTATTACCTAGTACAGTTGATGGTCTACTAAGAGGTTCAAAGAGGTACGCTTACTGTGTGACTGATGATATTTATGGGGACAAATATCTTTTACTCCTTTGCCTTAACCATCAGTTTTTCATTAGGTCAATAGGAATAATGATGGAAACATGCTAAGTTCTTTTCTGGGTCCTAACTGGAGCACCTTTCAATTATCTTCATGACTAAAAGACCCCATATTTCTGGAACATCCTATGTTTAATAGAAAATGTGTCCTTTGTGTAAGCATTTTTGGATGAAAATGAGTTTGTTGTTTTCAAATAAAGCCAATATACCGAAAGTACATACTATCAACTGAGTTATTTGTGACAATTATATTTTTGTTGTACACTTCTAGCAAAAAAATTCAAAATTATAATATGAAATGAATTGCATTAAAAAGGAAATTGTATCTGTCAGGATCGTCATCTATCATATCTCTGAATTGGCTCCTGTTGAAACAACTCAAAGGCCAATATTGTATGGTACATCCTTTCTGCAACAGATATAATAACCCAGGTTTCATTATGTATTTATGTCATTGCTAAAAGTCTTCATAAGGCACCTCCTCCTGATATTCCCTTCTGTTGTTCTCAGGGAGCTGAAGGGAGGCAGAGCAGAGCAGAGCCCATGAGGTTTTGTTAGATATTGTAAGTAGAATAAGGAGTTTTCTGTCTCCTTTCTCAAGAGAAGAAAGTGAGCTCCACTAAAAATTGTGTGATGTTAACCACTTCCATAATTGGACAGTGATTTTTTTTCTTTGGATCAGGAAACTGTTAGGCAAACACCTTGTCTTGGCATTGATGAGGGTTCAAGACATGGGCCCCCCACAAGTTATGCTACTTATGTATGCTTCTTTCCTAAATTAGAACTTAGTATCTTGAAGAATGCCAAAGTAGGAGCCCTAAGAACACTGAGTCTCAGGGACGCCTTTGTGCATAGAAATCATGGGAAACATCAGGACTGTGGGTTTGTGAATGAGAAATTAAGTATGAAATCTTAATCATGAATTGAATGCTTTCCTTGGGCTGAAATGGAAAGAGGATGTTTTCTCTGGGTCCACTTTGTTGTCCAGATTCTGAGTGTGATTTTAGTAATAAAGACATTGGGTGGGGGGTTGTAGGGAAATAAAATGTGACTCATTAACTACACTCCTCAAATAGGAAACCAATTAAATGGTCTGTGATATGTCATGCAGTAAATTAAAGAACGTAGTGGAAACATGGCCCGTCTGGTTTTATTACTTATCCTCTCACAAGTGTGATTAAATCAGTGAACCACATTTAGAACCAAAGGGTAGGAAGGAACATGGAACAACTGTCAAATAAAATGGTGAGAAGTCACCATGGTTGTGCTGTCCTTTGTGTGAATTAGAGGTGGACACCCTGTTCAGTAGCATGCTGCCCCACTAAATAGATAGATAGACTTGTGGATGCCAGACTTCCTCATTTAATAGATAGGTAGTACCCACAATCTGAAATTTTAGCTAAGGTCAAGGGTTATTCTGAGAAAAGTGCTTAATAATCCATAAATTCTTCTCTACCATTCATGGTTCTATTAAAAGGCCACAGACAATAAGAAAAAGTAGATAATAGTCTAATAGGATTATAAACACTGAACATTGGAAGGTCAAAGAACAAAAAGGTCACAGACGATCACTGAGCTTGGAAAGGCATCATTGGAGAGCACAGAAGCATGTCGCATGGAGGTCAACTGCATTCCCCGTGAAGGAAAGGCATGGGTGGCAGATCAGAGGTAGAAGTACGGGAGCACACTCTAAAAGTATACATAATCCAGTTTGATTAAAAAAATTCACATCAGGGC
>NW_028012830.1:0-798 GCF_054177405.1 Leptonychotes weddellii
GTGGAGCACTGGGTGTTATACACAATGAATCATGGAACACTACATCAAAAACTAATGATGTAATGTAGGGGGATTAACATAACATAATAAAATTTTTTAAATGTAAAATAGAGTGTATTAGTATCAAAATCATGAATAACATGCATGCATACTAAAAAAAAATACAATAAATGGACCTCATTTGCCTCCTGATCCCAATAAACCAAGTATAAACACATGCATACACACATACACACATGCACATGTACACACATGTGCACACATACATGCATGCACAGATGGACACATACATATGTGCACGCACACGGATGTGCGTGTACATGCATGCACATACACAGAGATGCACATGTACACACATACATGCACATGCACGCACACATACACACATACATGCACATGCACACACATGCACATGCATACACATGTACTTGTGCACATGCACCTTGTTACAAGACAATCAGAAAAATTTGGGACACTGATCAGATATTCAAGATTGGAAAGTAGTAAATTCATGTCATTGAATTATATTGCAGGGTTTTTTTTCAAATCACATGTTTTTTTAAATACAGATTAATAATATTTATGAATGAAATAACACGTCTGAGATTTGCTTCAAAAATAATCCAGGGAGTAGGGCAGGAGGAAGCAGTTGGCCATATAGATGAAGTTAGAATGGTCATAGATTTTGTAATTATTGAATTTGTGAAATGGGTAAAAGATGGCTCAACATACAATACTCATTCTTTTCTGTATATGTTTAACATTTTCCACGCTAAACTTTAAAATTTTTAAAAACTA
>NW_028012831.1:0-798 GCF_054177405.1 Leptonychotes weddellii
AAGTGAATAATTGAAAGAGGCTCCAAGAATGTTCTGTAACATTTTCCACAATACCAAAAAATTATAATTCAATGTTCATCAAAATTAGAACAGTTAATACTATGGTAAATCCATAATATGCCATATTATACAGCCATTAAATGGTAAAAAATTACCTTTATATGCTACCGGGGGTGGGGGGTGGAGGGGAGAGCCCTAGATTAAGATCTAGAGTAATATCTATGGAATGATCCCATTTTTGAGGTATAGATTGTACTGTGCATTAGTAAAGCAGTGACACCTAATAGAAAAACTACATATGGAATCAAATTTTTTAGTAGCCATGTTAAAAATAGGTACTTTAGCCCAATACAAAGTATTTCAACATTTAATCAACAGTAGTATAAATGAGATATTTTACATTCATCCTTTTTACTAAGTCTTTAAAATCTGGTGTATTTTTACTGTTTATACTTCCAGCTCATCTCCATTTAGGCCAGCCTCATTTCAAGTGCTCAGAAGCACCCTATTGAACAACAGGTCTGGAAACTACACCTATAAGTGATTAACAGTAGTGGTTTCTGGGAACGAGATTAACAGAGCCTTCGCCCTTCCTACATTGTAGGAATTGTTCCAATAATCATTTGTATTAACATAAAGGCATTGTCAAAAATTTTTAAATTTCCCTTAAGAAGGGGCGCCAGGGTGGCTCAGTCGTTAAGCATCTGCCAGAGTCCTGGGATGGAGCCCCACATCAGGCTCCCTGCTCGGCAGGAAGCCTGTTTCTCCCTCTCCCACTCCCCCCTTGTGTTCCCCCCC
>NW_028012832.1:0-798 GCF_054177405.1 Leptonychotes weddellii
AACGTTCCACTTTTGCATCTGCAAAAAAAGTCTCGAGAACCAGTAATGAATAAGAAATGTGATAGAAAGGATAATATATCTGTATATTCAGAACATCCTTCTGTGCAAAAGCGTGAGGAAATCTCGATCAAACAAGGCAAATTAGTGTGGAAAAATAATCTAAAACACATCACCAGTGAGTTAAAGCGGACGTTTGGTGCAACTTGTGAAAAACACAAAATTGCTCCTTATCCTAAGGAAGACTCACTATGTGGTAACTTTAAAGAAGGAGCAAACTTAATGGAAATACCTTCTAACTTGACAAAGGATAGACTTGATTGTGAGAAAAAGGATATATTTGCAGTGCCTGTCCCTCTAGTAGTTCAGGCATTTCCTGAACAAAAAAAGTCTAGTCTCAAATATGCTTGCCAGGCATCTTCTGATTTTTCTTTAAGTGAAAATAAATCAGACTGTGAAAATGATAACAAACCAGACACTGAGCATGTTTTTAACAAAAATAAGAGTTTTAAAAGTGATACAGAAACTAAAAAAGTAAGGAACCCACTCGCTACGTTTGAAGTGAAAGAAGACCAAGAGTTTGACGTGCAAATGGCAAAAAATATGAACCAAAATAGCACTAATTCTAAATTAGACATTGGACGTATACCTCAGTCTAGTGATTCAGAAAGCCATTTTGACAAAAGGTTTTCCCGCTCCAATGAGATGAGACAAATGGCTCAAATAAAAAGGCACCATAGTTCTGCCGTTACAAACATTTACAAGAAAACAAAAGTCTTGTTCCAGAAGCCATTCTGTGCA
>NW_028012833.1:0-798 GCF_054177405.1 Leptonychotes weddellii
GTCCTAAGGGGGAAATACATAGCCATCCAAGCCTCACTCCAAAAAATAGAAAAATCCCAAATTCACCAACTATCTCTACACCTTAAAGAACTAGAGAAAAAGCAAGAAATGATGCCTAAGCCACGCATTAGAAGACATCAAGGATGCCCACTCTCACCACTGTTGTTCAACATAGTACTAGAAGTCGTAGCATCAGCAATCAGACAACAAAAAGAAATAAAAAGCATCCAAATTGGCAAAGAAGAAGTCAAACTCTCTCTTTTCACAGATGACATGATACTTTATGTGGAAAACCCAAAATCTCCACCCCCAAATTACTAGAACTCATCCAGCAATTCAGTAATGTGGCAGGATACAAAATCAATGCACAGAAATAGGTTGCTTCCTTATACACTAACAACGCAACTGTAGAAAGAGAAATTAGAGAAAGGATTCCATTTACAATAGCACCAAAAACCATAAGATACCTCGGAATAAACCTAACCAAGAGGTAAATGATCTACACTCTAGGAACTACAAAACACTCATGAAAGAAATTGAAGAAGACACAAAAAGATGGAAAAATATTCCATGCTCATTGATCGGAAGAATAAACATTGTTAAAATGTCTACGCTGCCCAGAGCAATCTATACCTTCAATGCCATCCCAATCAAAATTCCAATGACATTTTTTGAAGTGCTGGAAGAAACAATCCTAGAATTTGTATGGAATCAGAAAAGATCCGGAATCGCCAAAGAGATGTTGACAAAGAAAAACAAAGCTGGGGGCATCACGTTGCCCGATTTCAAGCTATACTA
>NW_028012834.1:0-798 GCF_054177405.1 Leptonychotes weddellii
AGAAGCCCCTGTAGAAGAGTTTAGGTTCAGGGACACTGCTGTACCTGAGAGGGTCTTTTTGTTTTTTGGGTTTTTTTGGTTGTTTTCCAAATAACAAGTAAGAATTTTGCATGTGGCAGATTGAGCAAAATATGTTTCCAGAAGAGAAAGTAGTACTTGCATAGACACAAAGACCAAAACTCATGGATGGCATTCAGGGAGTTCACAAATATGCATGTCACACAGTTCCTTAACAACAGGTAATTTTATTGAGATTAAATGCAGTAACATTTGACACTCACTATCAGAAAGAGTTGAGATGATAGACTGTACTCTGTGTCTGTAAAGGCACATCTACACATGTGTGTCCTGATACGCAGTCCTCTCTCCATGCCTTGGCTTCTCCTGGTGCACGCTGGAAAGTAGGCCAGGTCCTGTCACACCCCACCCAGACCTCACGGCTCTACAGGACTGGTGGTATCACCACAGGCCCTGAATATTCTCAGCTCTACATGTTTCCCATAGCTCATGGCAAGCACTTTGCTGGGTCTCAGCCTTATAGCACTAGAGTCCACCACGCTCGTATCAGCTGTGGGGATGGAAAATGCCAATGGCCATTAAGAAATGGCTTCACACAACGTGCAAGGAGGAAGCTGCGGGAACAAGAGTACGGAAATATTCTACAGTGTGTGTCTCTATGCGGCTGCTCTCAGCACCTGTCTAGTGTGACTGTGAAGAATTTATGAACTCTACCAAGCTGGGTTTGCAAGCAGGAATTCCGCAAGTCCCCAGTTACTGCTCCAGGCATAGGACCCCCAG
>NW_028012835.1:0-798 GCF_054177405.1 Leptonychotes weddellii
CAGGCCACTGACCATTGGGGCCACTGACCATCAGGATCACTCACCATCGGGGCCACTGACCATTGGGGCCACTGACCATCGGGGCCACTCACCATCCGGGCCACTGACCATCAGGGCCACTGACCATCCGGGCCACTGACCATCAGGGCCACTGACCATCAGGACCACTGACCATCGGGATGGCACTTCTGAGGTCTCCGTGCTGAGGTGTCACTGCTCGGTGCCAACCCCACCCCAGTATCCTCAGAGCCTCCTCTGCAGCCTGCCATGCGGCAGGAGGCTGAGCCTGGGCCCCCACACCACGGATGGGGCTCCCCTCTGCCAACGCATCACCAGGTGTCCAGGGAGTGTGCTGACCTCTCTGACCCCAGGCTCCTCATCTGCTAATGGGTCTCTCACAGGATCCATGCAGATCCACAGTCACGCCGAGACCACACAAGCACTTTGTTGTGTTGGGAGCAGGTTGAGGTCCTTGTCAACAGCACAGAAACAGGGAAGATAAAGGGGGTTTTACACAAAAGCATAAGGTTCTTTCACCACAGCACCCTGCGCGCCCGTGGGTCCTCCCCCCTTCCCTCACCTCTGCTCAGCCACGGGATGGGTCTCCCCTCCCCCTCATTGAAGCAGCTGGGTTGTCTGGGGCGCCACCAGAACGGAGGGAGTCTGGGCATTTACGAGAACGTTTCTGATGCCCCGACCACCGAATGTGGCTGGAACAAGCACCAGAACTGTGGCTTGGCTCTGTGGCCGTGGCTCTCTCCCCGCACAGAGCCGTGGAGCACATCGCATCTCCCCGCC
>NW_028012836.1:0-798 GCF_054177405.1 Leptonychotes weddellii
ATCTGTAACCTACAATGGTAGAAACATTAGATTGGAAACAGACCTATCCACAGAGACTTGGCAGGCCAGAAAGGACTGGCAGGATATCTTCAGAGACTTAATGAGAAAAATATGCAGCCAAGAATACTAGATCCAGCTAGGCTGTCACTGAAAATAGAAGGAGAGATAAAAAGCTTCCAGGACAAACAAAAACTAAAGGAATTTGCAAACACAAAACCAGCCCTACAAGAAATATTGAAAGGGGTCCTCTAAGCAAAGAGAGAGCCTCAAAGAAACATAGATAATATACAGTAACAGTCACCTTACAGGAAATACAATGGCACTGAATTCATATCTTTTAATAGTTACTCTGAATGTAAATGGGCTAAATGCCCCAATCAAAAGACACAGGATATCAGATTGGATAAAAAAACAAGATGCATCAATATGCTGTCTGCAAGAGACTCAGTTTAGACCCAAAGACACCTCCAGGTTGAAAGTGAGAGGGTGGAAAACCATTTACCATGCTAATGGACACTAAAAGAAAGCTAGGGTGGCAATCCTAAATCAGACAAATTAGATTTTAAACCAAAGACTATAATAAGAGATGAGGAAGGATACTATATCACACTTAAAGGGTCTATTCAATAAGAAGATCTAACAATTGTAAATATCTATGCCCCTAACATGGGAGCAGCCAATTATATAAGCCAATTAATAACAAAAGCGAAGAAACACATCGACAACAATACAATAATAGTGGGGGACTTTAACACCCCCCTCACTGAAATGGCCAGATCATCTAAACAAAAGATCAAT
>NW_028012837.1:0-798 GCF_054177405.1 Leptonychotes weddellii
ACCCCTTCGGATCACTACATTTGTATCTTCGGGGTAAATACCCAGTAGTGCAATTGCTGGATCGTAGGGTAGCTCTATTTTCAACTTTTTGAGGAACCTCCATACTGTTTTCCAGAGTGGTTGCACCAGCTTGCATTCCCACCAACAGTGTAGGAGGGTTCCCCTTTCTCCACATCCCCGCCAACATCTGTTGTTTCCTGACTTGTTAATTTTAGCCATTCTGACTGGTGTGAGGTGGTATCTCACTGAGGTTTTGATTTGGATTTCCGTGATGCCAAGCAATGTTGAGCATGTTTTCATGTGTCTGTTGTCCATTTGGATGTCTTCTTTGGAAAAATGTCTGTTCATGTCTTTTGCCCATTTCTTGATTGGATTCTTTGTTCTTGGGTGTTGAGTTTGATAAGTTCTTTATAGATTTTGGATACTAGCCCTTTATCTGATATGTCATTTGCAAATATCTTCTCCCATTCTGTCAGTTGTCTTTTGGTTTTGTTGACTGTTTCTTTTGCTGTGCAAAAGCTTTTTATCTTGATGAAGTCCCAATAGTTCATTTTTGCCCTTGCTTCACTTGCCTTTGGTGATGTTTCTAGGAAGAACTTGCTGCGGCTGAGGTTGAAGAGGTTGCTGCCTGTGTTCTCCTTTAGGATTTGGTTGGACTCCTGTCTCACATTGAGGTCTTTCAACCATTTAAGTCTATTTTTATGTGTGTGGTGTAAGGAAATGGTCCAGTTTCATTCTTCTGCATGTGGCTGTCCAATTTTCCCAACACCATTTGTTGAAGAGACTGTCTTTTTTCCA
>NW_028012838.1:0-798 GCF_054177405.1 Leptonychotes weddellii
TGTTGAGAGAAGCCAAAACATGGCCTCTTCCCCAAGTTGACTTTCCCTCCTCCGCCATGCATATTTCTGGGGTGGATTCCAAAGCTGAGTTTTCTAAACCCCTTGAGGGAAGCTCCAAAACTTTTTTGGGAAACAGGGTGAGAACAGCAAATTCAGTCCCCACCCTGGATCATCCTCTCCCTCCTATGTTATCTGTGGGGAATGAAGGACAGGGGTCCTGAAGTCATCACACTCTCACACTGAACACAAGGCTGCAGAGTGTATCCAGATAGCTGAGTGCAGCAGCCAGACTTTTCAGCCCCTGACACACAGCATCGGAGCTCAAGTCAGACCCAGTGAGACTGTAGCAAAAAACACATATGGCCCAGAGGTGCCCACAGGGCAAGTTGCGCCTGGACATGAGCCAAGGCATGAGAATGTGGGTTCCAGCAACAGAGTAGAAATGGTACAGGGCAAAGTGATGGTGGAGAAGAATTTAGAACATTTTGCCATGTCCAACCTGTCCACGGATATATTCGACACCGAGGAGCTGTGTACTCTTCAATCTCAATCTTGTGACACCTTGACAACCAGTGAGTTGGGAAGCTCCAAAATAATAAATGTCAGTATGAGTAAGGTAGAAACTGCCCTGACCACTGAACATCCCTCACCAAAAATACTGGTTCCCCAAGATTCTAAGCTATCAGAGCTGAAAAGACAGCTTCTGAGTGAGTTAAAGTTTAAATTGGAGCGTGAGGAGCATAACCAGGCTCAAAGATGTCCCACTGACATGCCCCTTACTTCAGATAGCTTGACTTC
>NW_028012839.1:0-11624 GCF_054177405.1 Leptonychotes weddellii
TGCCACTTTACTGAATTCCTGTATGAGTTCGAGCAGTTTTGGGGTGGAGTCTTTTGGGTTTTCCACATAAAGTATCATATCATCGAGAGCAAGTTTAAAATATGTGAGGTAGGCCAGCAGGCTGGAGATCCAGGGAAGAATTGATGTTGCAATTCTAGTCCAAAGGTAGCTCTGGCAGCAGAATTCCCTTTTCTTCCTTAGGAGTTCCTCAGTCTTTTTTCTCCTGAGGCCTTCAACTGATTGGATGAGGCCCATCTACATTATGGAAGTAAACTGCTTTACTCAAAATCTATTGATTTGAATATTAATGTCATTTAAAAAATATCTTCAGAGCAACATCAGGACTTGCCTGACCAAATAAATATCAGGGTACTGTCACTTAGCCAAGTTACTTGTAAAATTAACCATCATAGGGTGTTACCTTGGAAACCCAGAAAAGAAGGTATTTGAAAAGAGTGTAGCCAAATATATTGACTACTGCTAAGAATTTAAGTATGCTAAGAAAGCTGGCCTGTTGGATTTGGTATCTGATAGGTTGTTATTGTCCTAGATGAGAGCAGTATCTGAGTAGTAAATACAAAAGCCCAATTGGAATACGGTAAGAAGGAATGGTATACCCAGATACTTTCCTTTTTTTCTCAATCTTCAAGAAATAATGAAAGATAAAGCCAGCTTTTTGATGTAGCTCATTACCCTCTTTTTGTCCCCCTCTCCAGAATGTTTGATTAAAGAGTATACTAAAGTTGGAAGCCTGGAGATTGTTTGAGTACACTCCAAATCTCTTTTATTGATGACATGGCAAAGGAAAATAAGCTACAATTATCTCATCTGTTTTTAATCATGGTGTCCTATATGTGTATATATATATTTTTTCTGTAATTATTCAACTTCTTTTTAGAATGAATTGAGATAGAAATAAAACATAGAGAAAATATATTTTATTATAGTACATTGACCAAGTGAAATATAACTTTATACTGAAAAAGTCATGTAGCAGAATTAATAAAAGTTAAATAACTTTTTATAAATAATTTATAAATAAACAAATAGTCTTCTCACAAAAACTCCACAAAAATCTTATTTTCACCATTTGCATATTACCTTCTAGATTTTGTATACATTCACACTTTAAAAAGAAAATCACTGGCCTTAGGCTAGGGTTGTCTAGTTCTGGTATAGGCCCGCATACTAACTATTTATGCGACCCTAGCAAGTATGTTCCCATCTCTGGGCTTAGGTTTTCTCACACAATGAGGAGGCTGGGTTAACTGATTCCTAATGTTTCCTTCAACTGTGACAAGTTATGCCTCTTTGTAGCTAGGACACTGGAAATTTAAAAAAAGGAAACTTAGTTGTAAGATTGTATAAGATCCAGTTTTCTTCCTTTGTTTAAGTACTGTAATAACGTTAAATATAATCTCACAAGTTACCTCTCAAGTCAATGCTGCTCTGTCACCAAAGGCATTAATTTAATAAAACATATAAGATTAAGAAGATAAATCATGAGGTCCTAGAAAATAAACGAGTAAAGTTCTTCCACTCATTGGGCATGAAAATCAGCTGGAGAGCCTGGTTAAAATGGAAATTTTTGAGTTTCATCCTCAAAGATTATATTAGACTATGGTATATACCTGGGCTAAAGTTTAGGGAACTACATTTTTAATGTGTCTCATGTTCCAAATAATTCTAATGCCAGTGAGCCCAAAGACAACAACTGAGAAACAATGAGTTAAGAAAAAAAAAATCAAAGTAAGATTTAAAAAAAAATCATGTCCCTCTGATGTGTGGAAGATAATAAAAATAATTTGCTCATTTGAATAAATTGAAATGCTGAGCAATATGTTTATTTTTCTAATTATATACTGTTTGAGTGAAAATTATTTGGTTACCTAGAAGACTATAGATGTGTAGCATTTATTTGGGTGGGTTAACATGCTGCATCTGATGACCTATATCATGGACAAGCAACCAGGGTAAAGGATACAAAATATTCTGTTTCCAAGTGCAAAGAGGCCATCATTAGTACAGACAAGATATAATAGTTGACTTTAGAGATTTTCCCATGATTAACATTAATGAATGATTAATCTCATTGTCCCAATCAATGGGAGTCTAATTTAGTCTGGCACTATTCATTCTACTTTGGGGAAGTCATTTAACATCTCTGGATTCAGTTTTGGGGTTTTTTTTGTTTTGTTTTGTTTTTTTAGTTGTGTTGTGAAGACGAAGATGGTCTCCAAATTTTATTTCTGTTTGACTGTTATCCTGTATTACTAACATGAAGATGTTAACCAACTCCCAATAAGTTTGCAGTAAAATAAAACTATTTGCTCTGAAACAATAGCCAAAGTCATGGTCCTGGCTAATATAATGCACCACACCTGTTCATTGTTTTAAATTTTGAAATATATAATGTATACAGATCTATTCATAAAAGACCTATCTGTAGTTTAAAATAGTACACCTCCATGTATCAAGAATACAACACCCCTCCTACTCCCAGAGGTAAGCGCTATCCTGGCATTCATTACAATCATTTCCTTATTTTTCTTCAGTTTTTATTATCTACATATACATACCTAAAAATATTATTTAGCTTGTCATTTTTCAAACTATGTAAATGGAATACTTATTCTTTTGATTCTTCTTTCACTGCACATTGTTTGTGAGGCTCATTTATATTGATAGGTGAGCTGTTTTCGTACACTGTCTTTGTCGTGAAATAGCCCAGTGTATGAATATGCCATTATTTATGTATTCTGTTGATGGACATTATTAATAGTATGTTATGATGTTCTTTTACATATATCCTCATATAAGAGTTTCATTGGAACATATACCTAGAGAGTAGAAATGCATAATTATAAGGTATTCATGCCTGCAACTTTATTGGATAATTCCAAAGTGGTTGTACCAATTTATAACCCCTTTTTTACTATCTCTTTGCCAATACCTACTTTTGTCAGATTTTTTTTTTTCTCTTTTTACCAATCTGGTGAATTTGTACTGATATAATGTGGTTTATTTTATAATTACTTGCCTGATTATTAATGCAGATGAGCACAGTTTTATATATTTATAAGTTTTTCTGAATTTCTTTATTTATGAAATTCCCTGTCCTGGTTGTTAGCATATTGAGATCTTTTTTTTATTTATTTATTTTAGAGAGAGAGAGAGAGAGAGGAAGAGTGTGCATGCGCATGCATGGGGGGAGGGGCAGAGGAAGAGAATCTCCAGCAGACTCCATGATTAGTGTGGAGCTCCACATGGGGCTCGATCTCCTGATGTTGACATCATGACCTGAGCCAAAATCACGAGTTGGACGCTTAACTGACTGAGCCACCCAGATACCCTGAGGTGTTGGTTTTTTAATTAATGTTGATTTATTAGTAGTTGTTCATAGATATTGGATACCCTGTGGCTTGTCTTCTCTTTATGGTCTCTTGACTAGAAAATTTTAATTTAAAAAAACAAATTTATTATTTCTCTCTTATGGTTACTGCTTTTTGTCTTGATTAATAAATCCTTTCCTATCCTAAGGCCATGAAAATATTTTCTAAAACTCTATAATTTTGTCTTTCATTTATTAATTTTTATATATGAGGTAAAGTTGGATTTTATTTTACTTCTTAAAATTAAGTTAAAATCTACCCTCAGTTAAATGCACAAATGTGATTACTTGTACAATTCAATAGATTTTAGAAATGCCATATACACATGTAACGAACACACCAAACAAGAAATTATAACATTTCCACCATCTAGAAATTTTCTTCTTGTCCCCATTAGACAACCACCATCCCCATAGGCTTCTTTTACTTAGTATAATATTTTTACTTACTATTTCCTTAGCTCTTCATTCCTTCCTATAGATCACAGTTTTCATCTAGTATTTTTTTCTATTCAGTCTCATGACTTGATTGATAGATTTTTGAGAGAGAGAGAGCACACAGCGGGGGGAGGAGCAGAGCAGGAGAGAGAGAAAATCTTAAGCAGGCTCTACGCCCAGCATGGAGCTGGACACAGGGCTCGAACTCACAACCCTGAGATCATGACATGGGCCAAAATCAGGAGTCAGACGCTTAACTGACTGAGCCACCCAGGCACCCCTAACAATTTTTTATACTGTAGGCCTACTGCAATAAATTCTCACAGTCTTTTTTCTTTAAGATGTCTGTATTTCACCCTCATTTTTGAAGGACACTTTTATTGGAAATCAACTTCTGGGTTGGCAGTTGTTTTCATTATATATTGCCACTGACAATGTTGAATTTTACCTAGTTCTGTGCTCCTGGGAAATAGTGGCTCAAGGAATCCTCCATCCTTTTATATTCAGGAAAACAGCTTACTTCAAAGAACCATCCTTTCCGAAATGATCTAGACAAGACTCATGGATGCCCTCCTTTTTATGTATGGCAGATCCAGACACAGATCCTCCAAATTCCCATTCTCTGCCTCACAAATTGTTAACTGCTTGTGTCTACTGATGAGTTGTAAAAAAATGCTTGTTAACCAAACTTATGTAAGGTTCTCTCCCCGCCCCCACCCCCCCGTCCCTTAAATGATGCCACCTGTCCCCATGTACAATCTGTTCTTTTTTTTTTTTAAGATTTATTTATTTTAGAGAGAGAGGAGGGGCAGAGCAATAGAGTCATGAAGCAGACTTTCCACTGAGTTCAGAGCCTGATTCGGGCTCAATCCCAGGACCCTGAGATCATTATCTGAGCTGAAATCAAGTCCGCCGCTTAACTGACTGAGCCACCCAGGTGCCCCCTATGTATAGTCTCTCCTTAAGAGTGCCAGAAAGTAGGTTGGCTTCAGGGCACAACATTTTCTGATCCACAGTCTGATCATGCCACTCTTCCATCCCACTTCCTACACTCTGTTTTTTCTAGCCTTGTTTATTCCTTTCTACAGAAGAAAAATCCTCTTTACCTAATTTTCAAGATGCTTGGAGATCTTATGGCCAAAATGCTCTTTCCATTTCAATTGTCCCTTCCTCTTCTCCTTTTGAACACAGTCTCTCCTTACTAAGTCCATATTTGTTTTATTATTTGACACTGTGTAACAACCACAATACTTAGGGCCTTTTTGAAAAAAGCATTTTATTATATCTCATGATTCCATGGGTTCACTGGAATCGTCTGCATGGTTCTTCTCCATGTAAAGTCAGCCAGAGATGCACCAATTTGGGTGCTCAAATGAGTTAAGAAGTCCAAGATAACTCACTTGCATGGCTTGGGGTTGATGCTCTTGGCTGGTAGCTCAGCTAGGCTGTTGACTCGAGTGCTTACACATGACCTCCCCATTGGCTTGGACTTCTCACTGCATGACAGCTGGGTTTAGAGGGGGAGCAAATATTCCAGGAAAGAGGAAGCACAAGCTGCCAGTCCTCTTAAGGGTTAGACTCAGAACTGGCACAGTGTCACTTTAGCCATATTCCATTGGCTGAGCAGGGACAGGGCCAGCACAGCTTCAAGGGGAATATAAATAAATTCTATCTCTCCTTGAAGGGGATGATAAAGGATATTACAACATTCTTTGCACTGCTTTTAACATATCTTTTCACTGTTTTCTGAACACTGTTGGTTCCGATGAGAAGTCAGACATCACGATTATCATTATTCACTGTATGTAATTTTTGTCTGCTTCCCCTGCTCTGTTGTAGTTTAAGACTTTATCTTTTATTTTCAGCAATCTGATAATTGCATAGATATGGTTCTCTTTATATTTATCTGCTTGGGCTTCACTGAGCTTCTTGGATTTGCAGGTTGCTGTTTTTCACCAACTTGGGGGATTTTTCAATCATTATTGATATAATTTTCCCCTTTATTTCTCCTATCCTCACACACAACTTGATTTTTAGGGAGAAGGAGAACCTTGGCCTTGTTTATGGATTTAACAGCACAAGCCCTTTTCATGGAGAGAGGGAAAGAGGGGAAGAGAGAGAAGTGCATTGGGTCGCTGTAAGCAAAACAGTCCTCCAAGACCAATGACTGTGGAGAATCAAGAGGAACTGACTATGGCAAGTTTTTTTGCGAACAGTGGAGTTCAAATTCTGAGGTTTTAGAAGTCCATGCCAGGGCAGCAGCAATGCTCCTGAGGAGAGAGGGAGGGCAGAGGCCGGAGGCTGGGAGCAGATGGTGAATAAAGTGGTGTGGGGGTCTCCTGGGCCGCATTGGGAGAGAATGTTCCCCTTCCTCGAGTACATTTGGAAGAGGGTTTATGCCTCTCCAAGGACAAGGGACCCAGTGGCCGCCATTGAGTGGCCATTCAACAGGGAACAGAGGCATGTGCAGAGGGCAGCTAACCTGGTTGTAGCTCTGGTGCTGTGCTTTTCCCACAGACTCTAGGCGCCTGTACAGCTGTGTGACTGCTTTTCTGGGACAGAAGGGTTGCGGCCGCAGTGCTGCGAGGCTCTCCCCCAGGGGAGGGGAATGGGTCCTCTAAGATTTGGAGTTTTGAATCCCAGCCTGGCACCAGAGATAAAACACAGGAGAACTGTGGTGCTGGGCATGCCCACAGACAGGTTGAGGGCAGGGATCTGACAGAAGCCTGGGCCACAGGAGGGGAGATTGTCCTCTTTTCTGTGAGGGCTTCCTGAACAGTGGTAGGTGGGAGCTCCCCTCCCCTGGGATGAGAGGGTAGGGTGAGGCCATCTAACATCCCCACCCCCTAGCACAGTCAGACGTAAGTGAGCAACACAGCACCTCATCCTGAACCCAGGAGGGACATCTTTACTAGGTCAAGTCTGACTGTGAGCCAGCCCAGTGGGCCTCTCACCTAGAGGACCAACACAGGCCCCCACATGTACCAAGTCTACTGATCATAGAGTGTTCCAAAGCATCAGCTTTAGTTCTTGTAGAAATAGGACTAGGCTACCTCCCCCCTACCCCCGTTTTTTTTCCCTTTTTCTTTGGAATCAGGCTTATTTTTTGCTTGTTTGTTTACTTTTCTTGTTTTTTGGATCATGTTGCTACTTCTTTGTCTTTTTCGTTTCCTTTTTCTCTTTTCTTTTCTTTCTCTTTGGATTAAGCCATACATTTGTTGGTGTGGATTGGGAATGGACTGTTGCTTTACTGCAAACTGACCAAGGAATGAGAGAGATCCTCCTGGGGGCAGAACTTCAAGAAATAGACCTGGGCATCAACTTAGTGTAGAGAAAAGTGGAGAGAAGTGAGCATATGTGTGGACCTTGGCACTGGCAAGTGGCTTGAATGTTTAGGTGCTGCCTTAGAAGGAACATGATTGGATGTCAGAAATAGAGAAGTCTGGGGAAGGAGCATGTATATGAACCTATAGAAAAAGACCCCCAACTGAATGCATGTGTCTCATATAGATACCTACCAGAGAAGATGTACCTTGGGTATGACATTTAACAACCAGGTGGATAAATCAGTTGGTTATCCCAGTGATTGAATCGTGAGTATATGAATGTAGTAACTATGTTTTCTAGGCTAGAACTTATTCATGGACCCAAGAGCTTGGGCTCCCTCATACAGACAGGAATTGAGCTGATTGACTCCAAGCTCATAATATTATACCATCCGTTGAAGAGAGACCAAACATGTATTTGGTTTTAATTTGATTAATACTTCCAAACTAGAAGTGACACCAATTCATCCTTACTGAGATTGATAACATTTTCTGGGGACAAGTTTTCGGTTCCCATCTGCAGTGCCTCAACCTACTGTTGGAGGACTCAGAGAATGTCTGTTTTACTGACATGGGATCTCACATGATATCTCCATGGACAGTTGACCCACTTTATAGCAAAGAAGGCATAGCAGTGGGAATATGGCCATGGGATCTGCTAGTCCTACCATATATTTTGGCACCCTGAAGCTTTCAGCCCAAGAAGCTTGGAAAGAACTCTTAAAGGCACACCTATGTGTGGCTGGAGTGCTTTCCTTCAAGATGCGGTATTTACTTTGAATCAACAGCTGTTATGTGCTGCAGTGTCCCAAAAGGTAGAGACCTCAGGGTTGGAAATAGGAGTGGCCCCTTTCAGTATTACTTTCAGGAACCCTCTTGAACAAATTGTGCATCCTCTCCTCACTATTATAGGTTCAGTATAGGTCATGGTTCCTGGACAACATTCTACTAGGGCCACAGTAAGGATTTCTTTAGACCTAACACTCCACCTGCCATCTGGTTGTCTGGGTCTTTTTAGTCCAGTAGGTTAGCAGTAAAATATTGGAATTACTATATCAATAGGAGTAATTGACCTGATTATAAGGTAAGGTTGATGCCTCATAGTAACAGCAGAGAAGACTATGACTAGAATATAGGAGATTTACTTACCTGCCTCTTGATAGTTCAATGCCCATTGATACCCATGACCAGGAAATTGAAGTAAACATAGTTTAACAAGTGCACAGTAAGCATATCAAGATCTATCAAGAACAAAAAATCTATGGTACCCCATTGGACATGTAACCTAAACCAGCACATGAGCAGGCCAAGGGTGTGGAAATTTCTAATGGGCAGGAGATAAGAGAAGCAGTAAATATCAGTGCTGCCTAAAGACTAACTACAGCAGTAGGGACTGTAGCTCATCCATTCTCTTAATACAAACCTTCCTTTTTCGAAATTATAATTAACCACTGTCTTAAAGACTTGGTCATAGGAATGAGTGAACCTTACATAGGGCATGTGTGGATCTAAGCAGTGCAGACATTGTCTGTAGCAGAAGTTGTGGTGTCCTGTTTGTGTCCTACCAGCCCTGACCATTTCAGCCTACACTAATCCAACCTCCAGATGCCAGTACCTGCATGTCTTCTCCTGAGGCTCTTCTCTGGCTACCAAGTTTTGCTTTAGCAAGGCATACAGCAGGCCAGTGTGACATGAAATTAATATCCTTTGGGAGAATTTGTTAGCTAATGACTGGCAGGAGTTGGTACATAAACATTCCAGTTCCCTCATCCCTTGGGTGGGGTAACTCTGAGGGGCATGTTTTATACCATATCTCAAAATTCACTGGTTGTATTAGGCTCCAGTTATCCATAGTGTGGAATTACTTGAAAAATACATCATCTTTTATTGCCTATTTGCATCCCTTTTTGTTTCTCTCTACTTTGCTAGTGGTTCCTAAATAAACTATTTTCACACTCAAAACTTTCTATCAGGGTCTGCCTTTGGGGGAAAGCCAAGCAAAATTAACTTAGTCTACCATTTTATGGAGCATCAGGATTCTACAGGCTTCTTGAGGAAAACACTGTATGTTAGGTTCAGTTCTGTCTCTCCTCATTTGAGGGAATTTGGCTCCTCAAGCATTATATTTTGTCTCATCAACCCAGTGAGATTGCCAAAATGCCCGGTTTTCTGCCAATACCCACCCTCCCTTCCTCCAGTTCTTTGCTTCCTCCTTCCCATTCACATCAACAAATGGCTCCAGTAGAAAAACAGCTGCCAAATCTTTTCTCTATAGTTCTCTCCTCTCTGAAATCTTGTCTTCTGTCATCCTGGCAACATCAACAACTCCCCAGTGCCTTTATACAGATGTTCATATTTTATCTGGATACATCTATTCATTCTTAATTGGAGCATTGTTCTATCTCCTGCTATTTCATCATAGCTGGAAGCCTATTCATCAAATAATTATATTTTTAAGTCCTAGAAATTCTCTTTGGTTCTTTTTCAAATCTGCTTGGTAACCATTTGTAATATGCTGTTTTCTGCAGCTTTTCAAGCTTGATTTTAATTTGCTTTGAACATATAAAACAAGACTACTTAGTAGTCTTTATCTATGAATTCTGGTGTCTAAATTCTCAGTGTACCTGTTTCAGGATTTTTTATTCTGATTCTTACACATGGTATTTTGTTTCTTTGTATGCTCAGTGATTATTTTTAATCTCAATGGCTCATTTTCCTTGGAAAATTATCTGTTTCTTGGGAATTTTTTTTCAAATCTCAGTTTAAGGTAAATTCTCCCAGAAAGGATTTGCTTTTGCCTTAGCTAAGTGCTTGGAACATTGCCAGTGTAGACAGTTCTTTACCATGTGTATGGTTTGAAGTGTTTTGGACCATAGGAGTAAATTGAATTTGGCTCGAAATCTCCATGAGTGCTGACCTGTGCATATAAATTACCCAAGGATAATGCCCTCTGCTAGGCACCAAGACATTTTCTCTGGCTTCACACAGAGAATACCCCGTTGGAATCTTACTTTTACAGAGGAAGATTCTCCTTTTAGACTTGGGCTTTTTCTTCTGCTGCCTGCTCCCTATTAGCCTTAAAAGTTATGATCATGTTCCTCAGATTTTCACAAATATCTTTAGTGTAAAAATGGCTCTCTATTATAGGTTCTCTCAGTTTTTTTTTTTTAAGATTTTTATTTATTTATTTATTTATTTGACAGAGACAGCAAGAGAGGGAACACAAATAGGGGGAGTGGGAGAGGGAGAAGCAGGCTTCCCACTGAGCAGGGAGCTGATGCAGGACTCGATCCCAGGACCTGAGCCAAAGGCAGACGCTTAACAACTGAGCCACCCAGGTGCCCAGGTTCTCTCAGTTTTTACTATGATGTATATTTTGGTGTGATAAATTACTTATTTATTACTAGTTACTATATGCTTTTAAGAATATATATTTTTTTAAATTTTTTTATTGTTATGTTAATCCCCATACATTACATCATTAGTTTTAGATATAGTGTTCCATGATTCATTGTTTGTGCATAACAACCAGTGTTCCATGCAGAACGTGCCCTCTTTAATACCCATCACCAGGCTAACACATACTCCCATCCCCCTCCCCTCTAGAACCCTCAGTTTGTTTCTCAGAGTCCATCGTCTCTCATGGTTCGTCCACCCCTCCGATTTCCCCCCCTTCATTCTTCCCCTCCTGCTATTTCCTTCTTTTTTTTTTCTTAACATATATTACATTATTTGTTTCAGAGGTAGAGATCTGAGAATCAACAGTCTTGCACAATTCACAGCGCTTACCAGAGCACATAACATCCCCAGTGTCTATCACCCAGCCACCCCATCCTTCCCACCCCCTCCATTCCAGCAATCCTCAGTTTGTTTCCTGAGATTAAGAATTCCTCATATCGGTGAGGTCATATGATACATGTCTTTCTCTGTTTGACTTATTTCGCTCAGCATAATACCCTGCAGTTCCATCCACGTGGTTGCAAATGGCAAGATCTCATTCCTTTTGATGGCTGTATAATATTCCATTGTCTATATATACCACCTCTTCTTTATCCATTCATCTGTCGAAGGACATCTTGGCTCTTTCCACAGTTTGGCTATTGTGGACATTGCTGCTATAAACATCGGGGTGCACGTACCCCTTCGGATCCCTACTTTTGTATCTTTGGGGTAAATACCCAGTAGTACAATTGCTGGATCACATGGTAGCTCTATTTTCAACTTTTTGAGGAACCTCCATACTGTTTTCCAGAGTGGCTGCACCAGCTTGCATTCCCACCAACAGTGTAGGAGGGTTCCCCTATCTCCGCATCCCCGCCAACATTTGTCATTTCCTGACTTGTTAATTTCAGCCATTCTGACTGGTGTGAGGTGGTATCTCATTGAGGTTTTGATTTGGATTTCCCTGATGCTGAGCGATATTGAGCACTTTTTCATGTGTCTGTTGGCCATTTGGATGTCTTCTTTGG
>NW_028012840.1:0-798 GCF_054177405.1 Leptonychotes weddellii
GAGGCTGCATGCTTCCCAGTCTCCAAATGTGTTGCTAACTGAAAAACATTGCTTAGGTGAGCCAAATCCAGTGCTTCCTCAAGGCTAGGTTTCAGACACTGGTAGCTCCCCCACCGTGGCTAAGATTAGTATTCGTGTCTGGAAGCTGAAAGAGCTCTATCTGATGACAGTGTGGAGACGGTCCCTGAAACCTGAGCCGACGGTGAGTATCAGGTTGAAGCAGAGGGGCAAGGTTTGGTCTCATGAACTGGGCCTTTGTGGATCCCAGGACAGGTGTTCACCAGCATCGTGCTATTAAGCCCCACTGGTAGTTACCCGTGGAATGAGTTCTCTCTACATTCCTGCACATTTATCCCATGTCCCCTTTGTGTTCCCATTCCCGTCGTTCTTCAGATGTAGAATTTGGACTCAGGGAGGGAAAGGGCCCTGCCCAAGGTACGCTGAGAAGCCGGGCATGTTACCATGGAAGAGATGGCATTGCGGAGATGTGCCCAGAGCTTCAGGGCAGTTCAGGGCTAGCATTAGCGTGAGCATCCAAGTTCCAGTTTGACCGCACGGAGGTGCTCCTTGTGTTCCTGATATATAGTGTCCTCAATAGAATCGTGGTCAGCAGCAAAATTCACCGTCCATGTTGGCAAGTCGCAAGATTTCTTCCTTTTTCTTGCAGTATAAGCTTGCTGTTGCTCCGGTGTCCAAAATTCAGTGCAGCCTCACTAAAAGGCTCTGGTTCTTGTCACTTCCACTTCCAGGGACAGGTTTGAGTTAGAGGCTCGAGGACTTTACGGGATACTTACTTGC
>NW_028012841.1:0-798 GCF_054177405.1 Leptonychotes weddellii
GAATCCCTCGGGGGGGCGGGGGGCAGGGCCTGAGGTTCGGATTTGTTGGAGACACAAGGACAGGGTGAGGGTGGGCTCGTCCTGCAGGTGCTTGGCGCCAAGCTTGTCCTGTGCGCCCCTCATAGCGGGTCCTTTCCCCCCGTTGCCTCCGATTTGCTGGGTGGCTTGTGCCACCGTGTCTATCTGATGGGCCCAACTGTGCAGGAGAAATTCGAGCAGCACCTCTAATGAATAACAGGGGTGTGCTGGCTGATGAGGCAGCATCTGGTGCTCAGAACTGCCTCCTGTGCAGACAGCAGCCTCTCAGGACGGAAAGGCCTTCCAGGGGTTCATTCTGCATCGTGTGTTCATGGACCAGTGGCCTGAAAAGCAATGTAGTTGTGCTCTCCGTGAGGCCTCGGAGCTTCTGGTGGCCGCTGGACTCCCGGACGTCATCCCTCACGGACCGCCTGAGCTTGGCCGTTTGGCAGAACCACCCCGGGTCCCAGGCCTCCACGGGTGACCCCTCGGCGCCCTCTGGTCACGCACGGCTCCCGCAGCCACACCCCGCGTCCCCCCCTCCCCCAAGCGTGACTGCCACGCGTGTGGGGCCCGGGTCTGCTCGCTCACCGTGGGGTCCCCAGCACCAGCGAGTCCGGAACGAAGGGTCTGATGAGCGAGCGGGAGGGTGGGCGCTCCAACGGCCCAGACAGCGTCAGCTCGCGCCAGTCCGCTGGTTCTGCACTGCGGGGACCACTCGGCTCCCCTGGGAGCTGGTTAGGTGCAAGTGCCTGGGTCTCCCCAGGAGTGTGGGCTGGA
>NW_028012842.1:0-798 GCF_054177405.1 Leptonychotes weddellii
AACATCTGGAATTGATGGAAGATATTGTGGATTTGGCAAAGAAAGTTGTGGTAAGTGGTGGAATGTGTATTTGGCCCCCTGTATCTAAAGAATATAATTTATAGGGGCGCCTGGGTGGCTCAGTTGGTTAAGCGACTGCCTTCGGCTCAGGTCATGATCCTGGAGTCCCGGGATCGAGTCCCGCATCGGGCTCCCTGCTTGGCGGGGAGTCTGCTTCTCCCTCTGACCCTCCCCGCTCTCATGTGCTCTCTCTCTCTCATTCTCTCTGTCTCAAATAAATAAATAAAATCTTAAAAAAAAAAAAAAAGAATATAATTTATATGGTGTCAGGCCCATGTTACTCATTTATGGTGGTTAACAGGTAATGGTTTCAGTTTGATTGAACCTGAGATTGTTCTACTACCTGTGAGTTTGTGCTATGTATTTGAGAGATTAGGTAGACGGCAGTCTTCCTGGTTCTGACATGAATGATGAGATCCAGGACATTCCTCATCATTAAAGGATAGAAAATGGAATTTGTCACAGATGAAAGAAAGCTCCTGGTTCATAGGAACTTTTGTCACTGAAAGTGATGGGTTCTTTCTTGTGAAATCATGCCTCTGGCAGCAGCACCACAACATATACTTGATCTTTGGGGTAAACTTCTATTATATAGTATTTGAGGCAGTGCCCTGTATTATACTGAAGGTTCTTTCCCTTGAAAGCCATTTGATCATTTCCTGTTTCAGTTGGTTATGGAGTTATGGAGCCAAGTGTTTATTTCCTGCTGATGAGCCTCTGCTATTCCTTTTTTTTTTT
>NW_028012843.1:0-798 GCF_054177405.1 Leptonychotes weddellii
TCATTAACATTTAGTGTAATTATTGGTATGGATTCATGCCTACCATGTTGCTATTTGTCTCTCTTTTTATTGTTTCTGTTTCTCCTTTTTTTTGCCTTTTTTTGGGCTAGTCACTTTTTTTGAGTATTCCATTTCATTTCCTTTATTGATTTCTTAACACCCTCTTTTAATTATTTTTTAGTAGTTCTAAGCGTACATGTATTTTTTCTTAAATTAATGTTCATTTTGAGTCAATATAGTACTATTTCATACATCGCTCTTTACACTTAACACTTCATTTTGCCAACTTCACTTCCCTTTTTATCCCATGACACCTCCTTTACACCTCCAGTGTAAAGACCTTATAATTGTATGATTACATTTAACAGCTGTGTAATTATATTGACATCAACCAAACATGATGAGACACACAAATAATCAAGGAAATGACTTGCAAGAGACAGGGCACTCAGGATTTATTTATGATGCAGATGTTGGAACTATCATATAAGAATTTAAAATAATCATGATTAAAAACTGTAGTAGAAAAGGTGGAAAATACACACGAAATATGTGGCATTTTAGCAGAAAGAGAATGTAAGAAAATGTCAAATGGAAATGCTAGATATGAAAGCATGAGATGAAGAATACTCTTGATATGCTCATCAGTAGACTCAGCACAGCCAAAGAAAGAATCATGAACTTGAAGATAGACCAATAGGAATGACCTTATAATTGTGTAATTACAGTATTACAAAGTCATTGCTCTAAAATGGGGGGTGTCAGGAAATAAAAAGGAAAGAGTGAAAAGGCCCAAAA
>NW_028012844.1:0-798 GCF_054177405.1 Leptonychotes weddellii
TGTCGAGCAAGCTGTGATCTGCATCTAAAGGACTGCCCACATTCAGGGCAATCAGGGGGCTTCACTCCACTATGTGTCCTATTGTGCGTGACAAGTGAAGAGTGGTTACTAGAAGTTTTCCTGCACACGTGACATTCGTAAGGTCTTTCCCCTGTATGACTCCTCCTCTGAATGATGAAATGGGACGTATAGGTAAAGGTTTTTCCACGTTCCTTACATTCATAGGATTTCTCCCCAGTGTGAATTCTCCTGTGTAGGGTAAGTTGCATGATACGGCAAAAGGTATTTTTGCAGTCCATACACTGATACGGTTTTTCTCCAGTGTGAACCCTCTGATGCTCAATCAGGGAAGAGAGACGTATAAAGGACTTCTTACACTTACTACATTCGTAGGGTTTTTCTCTGGAGTGAATTTTCTGATGTCTAATGAGCTGTGCACTTTGAGTGAAGGCCCTGCCACAGTCCTTATATTTGTAGGGTTATTCCCCACTATGAATTCTCTGGGGATCAGTCAGAGCTGAGGAATGGCTAAAGGCCTTTCCACATTCGCTGCACTCATGGGACTTTTCTCGAGTACGTGTACTGTGATGCTGAGTGATATGAGTCATCTGGCTGAAGGTTTTCCTACATCCCTTACATTCATACGGTCTCTCACCTGTGTGAATTCTCTCATGCTGGTTAAGATGTGCCCTCTGATTGAAAGCTTTACAACATTCATTACACTTACAGGGTCTGTCTCCTGTGTGGATTCTGATGTTGAACAAGAGTTGATCGACGACTAAAGGATTTCCCACACTC
>NW_028012845.1:0-798 GCF_054177405.1 Leptonychotes weddellii
GAAATCCAGGTCTCCTAATCCTCCACCATCTTGCTCTGCCCCCCCCATTTTTTTCTTTTTTGTTGTTGTTGTTTTGTTTCTTAAATTCCTCATATGAGTGAAATCATATGATATTTGTCTTTCTCTGTCTGGCTTATTTCAGTTAGCATTATATCCTCTAGGTCCATCCATGTTGTTGAAAATGGCAAGATTTTGTGACTAGGTAATATGCCATTATATGTATATACATATATATACCATATCTTCTTTCTCCATTTATCTATGAATGGACACTTAAGTTGCTTCCTTATCTTGGCTTTTGTAAATAATGTTGCAATAAATGTAGGGATGCATCTATCTTTTTGAATTTGTGTTTTCATTTTCATTTCTAAATACCTCATAATGGAATTACTGTATAATATGGCAAATCTATTTTAAAATTTTTCAAGAAACTCCACACTATTTTTATGATGGATTGGCTTTTAACAAGAATATTATTCTCCTTTTAGTATGTCCCAGTATACTCCAGAGTGTGACTAGCCAATAATTACATTTCTCTGCTTTTTTCTAGCTAGAATTCTAAGTCTTTAGGTTCAACCAATCAAACTCACTTCCATGGGATTTGGAACACAAAAGTAGAGCAGATACAGAGTTGAAATGATTTTTTTTTTTTCTGTAGCAGCATTAAGATTCAATTTCTTCATGGGTGCCAAGAGGCAAGGTGTTTTTCCCAGTAGATATCTAGTAGACATGACATAGCTCTAGAGACATGGCAGGGTTTTCCTGGTCCCTGGGATCTGATCAAATTGGTTTGTCTTT
>NW_028012846.1:0-798 GCF_054177405.1 Leptonychotes weddellii
TGCACTCTGTATTGCTCTTTATTCTTTCCTATATTTCCATACTTTCACCCAAGATCATTATAGTCATTCTGCTTGAAAATTCACCTTATTATTTAAAGTGTTTATTAAAGATAATTTCTTTCAACATTTGTGTAAACAAATCTTTATTTTGCTTTCAATTTTAATGGATTTTTTTGGGGGGAGCTACAGAATTCTAATTGAACAGGTATTTTCTCAGAACTGCAAAAAGTTTCTTTACTTTGTCTTTTCCATTAATTCTGTTTTCCATTAAAGCTGTCAGCCTTATGGATGATTTGTTGAAAAAGTGTGTCATTTTGACTTCTGGTTTCTTTTAAAATTTTCTCCTTGTCTTTGATTTTCAGTAATTTTGCTATTATTTTCCTGGACATACTTTTCTTTGTATTTTTATGCTTGTGGTTTATAGTATTCTTTTAATCTGTCTTGATCTATGTGATCAATTTTAATATTTTTGTCCATTAGTTTTTAAAATATTGCTTCCAATTCTCTCTTTCTCACTCCCCCCACCTCTCTCCCTCTCTCTGAGGGTTGAAGCAGTCATCAAAAATCTCCCAAAAAACAAAAGCCCAGGGCCAGATGGTTTCCCAGGGGAATTCTACCAAACATTTCAAGAAGAATTAATACCTATTCTTCTGAAACTGTTCCAAAAAATAGAAACGGAAGGAAAACTTCCAAACTCATTTTATGAGGCCAGCATTACCTTGATCCCAAAACCAGACAAAGACCCCATCAAAAAGGAGAATTACAGACCAATATCCCTGATGAACATGGATGCAAAAA
>NW_028012847.1:0-798 GCF_054177405.1 Leptonychotes weddellii
CATTCTCTCTCTCAAATAAATAAATAAAATCTTTAAAAAAAAAAAGAATAAAAAAAAAGATTTTATTTATTTGAGAGAGAGAGAGAGAGAGCATGAGGGGGGTAGGGTCAGAGGGAGAAGCAGACTTCCCGGCTGAGCAGAGAGCCCGATGCAGAACTCGATCCTGGCACTCAAGGATCATGACCTGAGCTGAAGGCAGTCACCTAACCAACTGAGCCACCCAGGCGCCCTGTTGTTAACCTTCTTATATTATAGAGGATAAAACTGCAGCACAGAGAGGTTAAGGAACTTGCCCACAAGGCACACAGCTAGTAATTCTGGAAGAAGGGATCAGCACCCCGAGAGTCTGGTTCTGAGCCTAAACTCCTAGCCACCACACAAGAAATATTGCCTCATCAAGAAAGATGCTTCTTGTTACCCCATTTCATAGGTGTAGAAACTGATTGTCACAGAGTTTGAATAACTTCCTCATTAATACCTAACTAGGAAGAGGCAGAGCCAGAATCTGAACCTTGGTTGTTCTGGCTCCAAAGCCTATGGTCTTTCTGTTATACCCTCTATCCTCTTGCATACTGGTTTAAGGCACAGGTTCAAGACATGTGCTTTTCCTACCTTCAAGTCATAATATTATGAGCAGGTGAGCAATAGCATAAGACTGAAGTTTTTTTAAGAAGATGAGGATGGTTTGGAGCTGAGCAGGCTGGGAAGCAGGAGGAAAGGGAAGGACTTTACAGAGGTGGGGCAGTGACAGGAGAGCAGGTGAGGTCCAGGTTAGGGTAGAGGGGATGGAAAAGAGCC
>NW_028012848.1:0-798 GCF_054177405.1 Leptonychotes weddellii
GCATGCCTATGAAACTTTTCACAAGTCGAACTGGAGTAGAGCAAAGAAGCAATTATCCTTAACTTATATGGAAAAATTTCTGAGTATTCCCAGGCCCCACAAAATACCCTCTATTAGGCTTTTTCTGATACCTTAGGACACATCCTGCTAACAGATGCACAAAATAAGTAGGGATGAGGCACAGGTGCTCACCCAGGTCAGTGCTCTGGCGGCTTGATGCTGAGATGCTGAGGGGAGTTTGCAGGGAAGAGGCTGGGCGGGGCCCCTATAACAGATCTGCTCGCTGCAAAACAAAAGCTGGATGCTGTTTTTACTTTTGGCGTTTTCTCGTAAAAGGGAAAATTCTCTTCAGATTTCTTTCAGTTAGCAAAAACAAGTGCTAACGTAGGTCTTTTGTCCAAGCCAAGTGGGGTGAGGTACTTGTATTTGCAAACCGGAACAGCACAATCTGTGATCAGACTCCGTAACTTGGCTCTACTTGGGCAGAAACTAGGGAATGGGCATCTCCAAGTCAGGAAAGGGGAGCACAGAGCCAGCGTCAGAGAACTGGAGACAAGCCAGACGTCAACCGGGCAGGTCAATGGTTGGGGACCCAAAATCCCGAAGTCAGCAACAGGCCAAGGGAGGTTCTAGAGAGTCAGGCGTTTGCATCGGGGGAGCCCTTCACTCGTTTCTTCCACAAATAGTTGTAGCAATTAGAAGACAAGCCACATATTGGGGGGTGGAGGCACGGCTATTTGCAAAAGACACACGTGATAAAGGACTGTTACCCAAAATAAACTGTAGAGCACGGTAAGA
>NW_028012849.1:0-798 GCF_054177405.1 Leptonychotes weddellii
AGGATCATGACCTGAGCGGAAGGCAGTTGCTTAACCAACTGAGCCACCCAGGTGCCCCCGTGTACAGGTCTTTTACTTCCTTGGTTAAATTTATTTCCACCTATTTAATTCTTTTTAATGTAATTGTTTTCTTAATTTTGGTTTCTGCTAGTTAATTATTAGTGTATAGAAACACAACAGATTTTTGTATGATGGTTTTGTATCCTGCAACTTTACCGAAATCATTTATTCTAATGGTTTTTTAGTGGAGTCTTTAGTTTCCTATATTTAATATGCCATCTGCAAATAGTGACAGTTTTCCACTGTGGATGGTGGAGAATTAGCCTTCTTTCTTCCTTATATTTTCTATCATACATCCACATGTGTACTTCCCATCCTCTACAACTTCCTAATAGTTGGGTTACATAAGTATCAAGTGTTTATATTACTGTGACCACATAGGTCATTCTGAGCTCATTTTTCTTCTGCAATTATGTTATCCTCCTTTTCTTTTGGGTCATTTTCCATTAGTACAACAAATCTTAATATCTCTCTTTAACTCCTCCTAGACCTCCATGGCATCCCATTTCTGTGCCTCTTCATCACAGCAAAACTCCGTTAACGTGTTGTCTTTCCTGTCTTGCTCCTCTTCCCTTCTCCCATCCCCTCCGCGACTGCTGGCCATTCCAACTGGGCTTTTGTTTCTACCACTCGGTCAAGAAGACTCTTGTCACCGTTGATCCCTTGCCAAGACAAAGATTAAATCTAAGTTTGCATTTTACTCAGCCTTTCCCCAGCTTTTGATATATTCGACCACTC
>NW_028012850.1:0-11623 GCF_054177405.1 Leptonychotes weddellii
TTTTCTGTTCAGAGAGTTGTTGCTATTCCTTTCTTCGATCTCCTGTTGGGTTTGTAGGTGTTCAGAATGGTTTGATCCCTATCCAGCTGAATTCCTGAGAGGAGACAAAATCCAGGTCTCCTACTCCTCCACCATCTTGCTCTGCACCCCCCCCTTTTTTTTAAAGTATGCTCCACACCCAGCATGGAGCCCAGTTCAGGGCTTGAACTCATGACCCTGAGATAAACATCTGAGCTGAGATCAAGAGTCAGATGCTTATCTGATTGAGCCACCCAGACACCCCTGGTTCCTTTTGATTATCATTTTTTTTGAAATATATGAACTTTTTTATATGTTTGCCTAAAACTCATCCTGAGTAGGGCCAGAACTCTGATTCAGGTTAGTTGAAATAATTGTTGATGCTTTTGTGCATGTGAGTTTATTTGGAATTTACTTCTTCCCCATCAATGGATATAGGATCTGTGATATATATACATATGTACATATATATATGCATATATGCATTCTCCCCCTCTGTCCCTGGCACGGTGGGTTCCTACAGCTGTGACTTGTGTGAATATGATTCTCCTGTCACTTGCTCATCTTGTTCCTCTCATCACAGGAGCGTTTTACACCTCAGGGTGGGCTTCTCTCCTTTCACTTCCTTTGCTTTGAGAAGCTTCTTTTTCTTGTTCTTTCTGTTCTATCTTGGCTTTTTCTCTCGACTTCTTCCCACTCACATTTCTGTTCAATCTTCACTGTTTTTGACAGTTTCTCTACCTATTTTGACTTATAGGGTTTTAGCTTTTTCCTGTTTTCACAAAAAAGATGGATTAGTGATTTTGTTTTCCTCATTGGTTTTGAATGACTTCCAAGGAAGACAAAGAAGAGTGCTGTCTTCAAACTTGTAGTCATTTTATTGTTTATGAATGTCTTCCACATGTCAGGTTTTTTCTATAAGGCTGGCTGTTGTAATACAAGTAACAAGGTATTTATTTGCATTCTGGAGGAATCCGATCTGGGAAGGGTTCTTGAACAGGGTAGCATTTTGAATAATAAGCTCTAAATTTCTCTAAACAGTGACATAGTCTATCTCATGCGTTAATTTTTCACTAGTTTTGAAAATTCTCTAGATTTAGTTCAGTAACTTAGTCACTCCTTTTTGACACCTTGTATACCTTAGGGTAATAATCACTTTTGATTAATTTAAATATTCTCTAGAAAGCCTTTCACATGAGCCCTGGCCAATAGTTTGTGTTCAATAAATGTTAGCTTTCTATGCTATGTTCTTTATGCTTGTCATCCACTGAGTACTTACAGTAGTCTGCTATTAACCCTATTACCAGACCAGGACACTGAGGAGCAGAGAAGTTAAATTACTCACCCAAGCTGAGTGGCAAACCCAGCTGTTTTACCCCCTCTGCTTGTCCCCACCCTCTGCTCTTACTCTCTCTTTTAAAAAAATCTTTATATCATTTGGGGCGCCTGGGTGGTTCAGTTGGTTAAGCGTCTGATTCTTGATTTCAGCTCAGGTCATGATCTCAGGGTCATGGGATCGAGTCCCACATCGGGCTCTGTGCTCAGCAGGAAGTCTGCTTGAGATTCTCTCTTTCTCCCTCTGCTCCTCCCCCACTTGCTCTCTCTCTCTCTAAAATAAATAAATATTTTTAAAAAATCTTTACATTATTCTGCTTACTTTGAGAATCACTGAGAAACTACCCATTATTTCTCTTTTAAAAATGAAACCATCTTTGCTCCTTTGTGGTTTTATTGGGTTCTTTTCCCCCCTTTTAGAACAAGGTTATGGTAGAAAGCATCACTTCATAAGGGCCTGATTCCTGTTTATGTCAATGGAAACATTGTTTCTTGTTTCCTAAGACTGTGTTCCTACTTACATGTCCTACACTTGGGACCTGTCTTTTTTACAGTAACATGGCTTTGTGAACTCCTGTCTAATCTCCTTTCCATGGACCGCCCTTTCCTGGGTCCCCCTTTCTCCTCTTTCAGAGACCCCTGCTCCCCTTTCTCCTTCCCTCTAATTCCTTTCAGGTTTCTGGTTCCTTGAAGAGGCTCTGTCACATCCGTAATCACTGTGTGCAGCTCCGGTCCTCTGTCCTTCTTTCAGACAAGCACATCTTTCTCATGCTGGCTCTGACCCCTTGTTAGAACACAAGACTGATTAGCTGTGATGCTCACAAAGTCCCATATTCACATCCTTCAGAGATGCAGGTGGCTGGAGGGGATTAAGGTGTGAAGGAGATTTACTGAAGGAAGTTCTGTGAAGGATAAAGGAGGAAAAATGAGCAGTTTATTTTTTACTTTTTTGCCATTGCCCTTAGAGTCAGATCCAAATATATATATATGGCCAAGAGTGATGTCATGGAGCTTACCCCCTGTTTTTTTTTTTCCTAGGAGTTTTATGGTTTCTGGTCTTACATTCAAGTCTTTAATCCATTTTAAGTTAATTTTTGTATATGGTGTAAGACAGTGATCCTATTTTATTCTTTCGCATATGACTGTTCAGTTTTCTGAACACTAGTTATTGAAGAGACTGTCCTTTCCTCACTGTATAGTCTTACCTCTGTTGTCATAAATTAAATGACCACATATGCCTGGGTTTATTTCTGGGCTCTCTATTGTTCCTTTCATCTATGTGTCTGTTTGGATTACTACAGGTTTGTAATGTAGTTTGAAGTCAGGAAGTGTGATGCCTCCAGCTTCGTCTTTTTTTCTCAAGATTGCTTTGGTGATTTGGGATCCTTGGTGATTCCATACAAATTTTAGGGTTGTTCTATTTCTATGAAAATATTATTTGGTATTTTGATAGAGATTGCATTGAATCTATAGATTGCTTTGGGTAATATGGACATTTCAACAGTATTAATTCTTCTAATTCATGAGTACAGAATATCTTTCCATTTATTTGTGTCATCTTCAATTTCTTTCATCAGTGTCTTCTAATTTTCAGTGTACAGGTTTTTCACCTCCTTGGTTAAATTTATTTCTAGGCATTTTATTCTTTTTGATATGATTTATTTATTTATTATTTTTAATATATTTTTTAAGATTTTATTTATTTATTTGACAGAGAGCACAAATAGGCAGAGCCATAGACAGAGGCAGAGGGAGAAGCAGACTCCCTGCTGAGCAGGGAGCCTGACGTGGGGCTCGATCCCAGGACCCTGGGATCATGACCTGAGCTGAAGGCAGATGCTTAACCAACTGAGCCACCAGGCACCCATTTTTGATGCAATTTAAATGGGATTGTTTTTCTTAATTTCTCTTCTCGATAGTTCATTGTTAGTGTATAAAAATGCAACAGATATTTGCATATTGGTTTTGTATGCTGCAACTTTATTGAATTTATTTAGTAGTCCTAACAGTTTCTTTGGTGGAGTCTTTGTAGTTTTCTATATGTAATACTAGATTATCTACAGATAATGAGTTTTACTTCTTCCTTTCCTATCTGGATGGCGTAACTGGGTTATCTTTATTTTATTTTATTTTTGCTATTCAGTTGTATGAGTTCCTTATATATTTTTGGAATTAACCCCTTATCAGAAATATGGTTTGCTAATATTTTCTCCATCCTGTGGGTTGTCTCTTCCCTCTATTGATTATTATCTTTGCTGTGCAGAAGCTTTTTAGCTTGATGTAGTCTCATTTGTCTATTTTTTTTTTTTAAAGATTTTATTTATTCATTTGAGACACAGAGATACAGAGAGAGAGAGAGAAAGCATGAGCAGGGAGAGAGGCAGAGGCAGAGGGAGAAGCAGGCTCCTCGCTGAGCCAGGAGCCTGATGTGGGGCTCGATCCCAGGACTCTGGGATCATGACCTGAGCCGAAGGCAGACGCTTAACCATCTGAGCCCCCCGGATGCCCCCCATTTGTCTATTTTCATTTGTTGTCTGTGCTTTTGGAGTCATATTTGTGAAATCATTGCCAAGACCAGTGTTTTTCTTCTCCTGTGCTTTCTTCTTAGAGATTTACAGTTTTATGTTTACATCTTTAATCCATTAAGAGTTGATTGTTGTGTCTGGTGTATGATAAGATCCAATTTCAATCTCTAGTACCTGGATATGTCGTTTTCCCAACTCCATTTGTTGAAGACAAGGAATCCCCATTGTCCTTTCCCCATTGTGTGTTCTCGGCACTCTCATTGAGGATCAGATGACTGTATACGTGTGGGTTTATTTCTGGGCTTTTCATTCTGTTCCATTGGTCTATATGTTTGTCTTTATGCCAATACCTTGATGACGGAAATTACGTAAAACAAAAGCAAATGGAAAGACATTCGTGTTCATGGTCTGGAAGACTTAATATTGTTAAAAGTTTCTTTCTACCCAAAGTGATCTATAGATTCAGTGCTGTGCCCATCAAAACCCTAATGGCAGCTTTTATAGAAATAGAAATAAACAACCCTAAAATTCATGTGGAAGCATGAAAGATCCAGAATGGCCAAAGAAATCTTGAGGAAAAAGAACAAAGCCAGAGGCGTCATATTTCTTGATTTCAAAATATATTTCTTTTTTTTTTTTTTAAAGATTTTATTTATTTATTTGAGAGAGAGAGAATGAGAGAGAGCACATGAGAGGGGGGAGGCTCAGAGGGAGAAGCAGACTCCCTGCTGAGCAGGGAGCCCGATGCGGGACTCGATCCTGGGACTCCAGGATCATGACCTGAGCCGAAGGCAGTCGCTTAACCAACTGAGCCACCCAGGCACCCTCAAATTATATTTCAATGATATAGTATTTGAAACAGAATGGTACTGGCTATCCATTGATTCTAAAATGTACCAGAACCAGCATAATTAGTACCTACATAAAAATATTTTGTGAATATTACACCAGAGGGATAGAAGTTAAAATAATTTGCTGGTGCGTTCATCCTAGAAACAACTTTCACTCAGGTTGATTCATTGTGTCAATTTGCTGAGATGTGATTGGACACCAGAGCATAAAGGTGAGGCCACTATCATTTCTCCTTACTAAAAAGTGAGGAGGGAATTTAATAGACTCCTACAGAGAGGAATATTATCCCATGCCCTCCTAAAGAATTCTTGCTATTTTGTGATCCTTAGAGACTCTGATTGTACCTATGACTAGGTGTGGATACTTGCTTGGGCCTGGGTGTGTTCATCTCTGCCTTCAAGTGAACAGGAGTGGTGGGTTTTTAGCTTTAACATTTTGTAATCTCAAAGCAGCAGACAAACTGACCTCCAAAAGGAGGTGGCAACAAAGAGGCCGTCTGGGAACGCGAGGCAGGGAATCCACACGGGGGCGTCTGCATGCAGGGCTGAGCGCAGAACCAGTCTCCAGGTTGATAGAAGACATACAAAGGTGTTTCTTAAAATGTCCACACAAGATCCTCTTCCAAAGGCTTGCCGAAGTGGTCAGAAGCTGTTTGTCCCCTTTAACGCCCTGGTAGGCAGAAATAAAATAAATCGGAATAAAAGAAGCTCTGGAGGCACATACAGCAGATTTAGATCTATGGTTTGTGTATTTATTATTTGATCTTTTGTCTGGTTTCCTGGCCCATGCTTCTGTCAGCCTGATACTAATTCTAATACCAATGACACTGATACCAATGATGATAAATACCAAATGGATGGAATACAAACCAAGAGCCAGACATTCTTCTGAATACAGACATATCCCATTGTATTGACTTCCCTTTATCGTGCTTCACAGATGCTGTGTTTTTGGCAAAGTTTTGCAAGGTCCAGAACTTTAGTGGAGGAAGTTGCTGCCGATGGGGTGGAAGCAGCAAGAGAACCCGGATCAGAAGTGGAGCCTGAAGATGGGGCTGATCTGCTGCAATCTCGTGATCAGACCTGAACGGATGAGGAGTTGCTTTTTGTGGATGAGCAAAGACAGTGGTTTCTTGGGATGGAATCTACTGGCGAAGGTGCTGTGAAGATTGTTGAAATGACAGCAAAGGACTCAGAATATGACAAACTTAGAGTTGATAAAGCAACGGCAGGTTTGAGAGAATGGACTCCAATTTGGAAAGAAGCTTGGCTGTAGATGAAATGCTATCAAACAGCATTGCATGCTACAGAAAATTCGTTGGTGAAAGCCAATCAATGCGACACATTTCATTGTTGTCTTATATTAAGAACTTGCCGCGGCCGCCCCAGCCTTCAGCAGCCACCACCCCGATGAGTCGGCAGCCCTCAGCACTGAGGCAAGACCCTCCACCAGCAAAAAAATCATGACTTACTGAAAGCTCAGATGATGCTTAACAGCTTTTAGCAATAAAGTATTTTTATATTACGGTATATGAACGTTGTTTTTAGTACACTTAATAGACTATTATACACTTCATAGACTACGGTATAGTGTAAACATAACTTTTATATGAACTGGGAAGCCAAGAATGTTGTTGGACTTGCTTTATTGTGATAGTCAGTTTATTGCAGTGGTGTTGAACTGAGCCAAAAATACCCCTGAGGTATGCCTTTCCTTTCCGTAAATTATCTCAGTTAATCCTCACAATAGCCCCATGAAATAGACATTTCGCTTATTTTAGAGATGGGGAAACTGGAAGGCAGAGACTTTGAGCAATTTATACAAGGTCAAGCTTCTAGTAAGTGTGAGTTGGACATAAGTCGTGGGCATCTAGGGCCCATGCGCTTCATCGCTTTGCCCTGCTTTCTCCCTGCGTGACTCTAGGCTGTTGGGTTGGCATCATTCATTTCTCGGTTCTGTGCTTACGGGTGAGCCAGTTACCAGTTTTTGTTGCTGCCTGCAGCCTGCCGTTTCTCCCTTTGCAACCTCTGTCCTTCCTTTCAGCACACCTGTGCATGCCGTGTTTGGCCCAGTCCCGGCTCTTTGGCTGACTTTAACATGACCAGAGCTTGAGTTACGGAGATGGTAAATGCACGGTCTGTTACTTATCTGTCGCTGCTGTAACACATGACCACAAAGTGCATGGGTGAAAACCCCGGAAATGCTTTTTCTCCCACTGAGGAAGGCCAGAAGTCTGAAATCAAGGTGTCCGTAGAGCTGTGCTCCTCCAGGGGCTCCAGGGGCGAATCCATTCTTGGCGTCTCCCAGCTTCCAGGGGCCGTCAGCATTCCTTGACCTGTGACTCCAATCTCTGCCTCCGTGGTTACGTCGTGTCTTTCTCTTCTGTCAAAGTTACTTCTACCTCACTTTTTGAAGGACAGGTGTCCCACCCTGATAATCCAGGATAGAGGACACTCCTCGAAATCCTTAGTTTAATCACATCTTTTACCACATAAGGTGATTTCATTCTTTTACCATATAGCAAGGTAATATTTGCAGGTGCTTCAGAGTAGGATGTGGACAGATCTTTGAGGGGGACACCCTTCAACCCACTAGACATGGCAAGACAGCAGTCACTCGTTTGCACAATTGCTAATCGATTCCTGAATTGCAATAAAGCTGGTACCTCTCCCGAGTACAGAGAGCTACTGTCAATGGGCTGGCACTTGCTTTGGAGGTAAAATCAGCGTGTTATTCATAAGATGATGTGTAATGTCCCCTCTCGACCCTTATAATTGCTTTTCTGGTGCTCTGTGCAAACTGGCAGCAACACCAGGCTTTTAGTATTGTACTTAGAAGGGGTCGAAGTGCTTCGTTTCTCTTGGATATTGGCAGGTGATAAAAATGATGTGAAGATTTTAATCATCTCTGAGGACAAAAATATTTTTTGCATGTTGCTAGAAAGCTTCTTTCCTGAATTTGATGAAAGAATAATACTGTCTTCTCCAGTGCATTCCATGCTGATACTCTAGGTGATCAGCCTATAAGGACCCCAAAAACCTGCCCGAGGTTCTAGTCACTCTACTTATAATCTGGATATTTCCATAAAAACAGAACAGTAGCTGCTAGAAAACAGAGATCATAAGTGTAAAATGCTATTTTTTACAATTTATTTTGGGTCCTCATTTCCATAATCTTTTCTTTTTTAGTGTTTTCACTTACCTGGCATTGATTTTAGTTTTTTATTTTTATTTTTTTTTTTGAGATTTTATTTATTTATTTGACACAGAGAGAGAGCCAAAGCAGGGGAAGTGGCAGCAGAAGGAGAGGGAGAAGTAGACTCCCTGCTAAGCAAGGAGCCCGATGCGGGGCTCGATCCCAGGACCCTAAGATCATGACCTGAGCAGAAGGCAGATGCTTAACCGACTGAGCCACCCAGGAGCCCCAGTTTCTTGTTTTTAGTTGAAAAACATTTCATACACAATCTTTGGATAACAGGTAGATTGTTGTAGAGCAGGGTATGTGGTGTGATAGTTGGGTATTCAGACAGATGTAAGTGGAGTCTTGACCCTGCCACGTGATGCCTGGGTGACTTTGGCAAATGGAATTTGCCCTACTTACTTTGGCAGGTTGCGGTGAGGGCCAGAAATGACATCAATAAACCCCTGAAGACAATTTATTGCATGAATGAGTGAACACTCTCTAGGTTCTCTAGAGGTAAAAGAAAGATAAAAATTTCCTTTGACTTCGTAGAGCTGAGTGTTTTGCAAATAGAGACACCTACATTTCCATATTCAGTGACAGAAAGTTAACATAGGGGAAAGCCTGACTATTAGCCAAATGCTGTGTGAACACCAACAAAGCCCACTTCAGCTTGAGTAGCGGTGCCCTATGATTAAACAGTGCCATCGCTGGGGAAGAATTCTGAGGATAATTGCGTGATAGTGAGATATTTTTGGAAAGAGAAATGGTAGAAAACTCATCCAGTTAAAATGACTTTCTTTCTATAGGAATTTCATTGGTAGTGAAACAGTTTGCTCTCTCAGTCGCCGGTGGGCGAGGGGATTTTTGCTAACGCATTACTGTTCCCATGTTGATTGGCTTCGAACTACGACACTTACCTATGTGAGGTGACCAGAAAAACCCTAACTACGTGTCCATGAGTCTGTGGCCCTTTAAAGGACAGACAGTGATGTTTGAACGCATATGTTTTCCTTCTTAACTCCTATCATTCTACTGTATTTTCTCATCTCTAAGTTTTGCATTGTATGATATTTCTGTTCCTATTTTCATATTCTCCCCTATGTGTTATCAGAAGGGACACTCAGAAGAAGAGCAAGGCTGCATACCTATTTTATTCAGCCTCTGCAAACTATTTGAACTCTATGAGGGCACTTAGGAGATACTAACTGCTAACACTGAGCACATGGATGTGCTCCCTCAGTGGCAAGTAAAGTGTGGTTGTGCCTGAGAGGAGGTACCAAGCCATGTCTAGAAAGACCGCGGCTCTGAAGCCCACAGACCTGGATTCAGACGTTGGCTTTTCCACTTACGTTGCTTTTCTACCTTGAGAAAACCTCTGAGTTTCTATTTCCTTATTTTAGAAATAATTATCATAATATATATCAAAAGAGTTGTTTGGAAGGAACCAGCTGGTATTGTGTTTGAGTCATGGCAGATGCATAGTGTCTAAATTCCCTTCTCCTTTCTTTTGAATGGAAAATAACTCCCTCCCCAAACACATATTCCTCAAACAAAATAAAATGAAACCAAACTAAACAAACCAAATGACCCCATATAGATAATCAGATCTTGCTATTCACCTCTCTATGATTTTTAGGAAAAAATTTTAAACCAAGGTTGCATTTCCTTTCATAATAGGGAAAAAAAAAAAAAAAGCAGTAAGGACCAGTAATTTGATCAGGTGTTGGGACTGTTCGGTACTATTCTTCAGTGGGATGTCCTGCTTTCTGCAGTGCATGCTCTGCTTGTATGTTCCTACTTCTGTTTGCTTTATAGAAGTCGTTTGCATAGTTTTATATCCAGGGGATATATTAGCTACAGTGAGTCATTTTAGCCATATGATGCAATCACTCATTCACCACATATTGTTCAAAATATTCATTGCAGAAATAGAATTGCTGAAACAAATAGACCTCAGGTGGGTAATTCTGAAAGCAGATTGACTAACACGGTTTTCTTCTTCTATCTCTACACTTATTTGCTCTTGCATTCATTCAGGTCTGTTTGTAGAAAGCTGATTCGTTAATTTAATACATGTTTATGTATACCTACAATGCAGTAATCATGGGCTCCAGTGGCAAAGAATAGAAAATTATACATAGATGTACATATAGACACGTAGGAACACACATACACACATTCAAGTATATATCCATAATATAGATTGAATAAGCAAGTAAATAAGTAAATTTTATATGTATATATATTAACTTCAATTGTCCTACCCATTTGGAGGAGGGATTTGAGGTAGCTTGCAGAAGCTGAGATGGACAAGTGAAGGGTTTTGCCATCCTGGGTAGGAGTGGAATTACTGATACAATGTAGCAGTCTCTGGAGTTAGCTCGCCTTTGATTTCTGGCCGCGCCGATTCTGACAAAGTTAGGAAATCTCTTTGCAGACTCAGTGAAACTACGCACGGAAGATTTATATGCTTGAGCGTGTGTGTGTGTGTGTGTGTGTGTGTGTGTGTGTGCCTGTGGTTGGGTTTAAAGGTTGAAAGTAGAGAAGGAAGACTGGGACTCCCAGAGCTACACTTGATCTTAGCCAAAAGGCCGAGAAGCGATTGGGACTCCCAGAGCTAAGATCTGGTGGGATCACTCCCAGCCTCCTGGTTGTCTTCACTGATGACAGCCTCTTGACCGAGTTAATTTTCTGTAATTGAAACTAGAGGCTTTGTAAACATGGTCCTTGCTTTGTTTTTGTTCTCACTGGCTCCTTTCTGCTTAGTCCCAGTGTGACACACAGACGGGCTGGCTCCAGGCTCTACAGTGTGCAGTTGGCGAATGTTACATGCTAAAAGAAAATCTGAATGCTGGGTTGTATCCTAAACCAGATAAAGTGCTGATCGACTTCTGTAGATGGGTTACAGGGCTGTGTTTTGGAGGGATTTCTTGAAATCTATTGTCCACATTCTGATTGAGACCTCAGAGTGCCTCATCCTGTATCCTCATGTACTGACGTCTTTGCTCTAAAGGGGATAAAAGTAGATCTTATCCAGAGAGTAAGCATAATCATATCTTATTTTTAGACAGAAAATGTTCTCAAGGAAATTGGGATTTAAACGAGTTTAGTATTGTCCATTAAGGCAATATGAAAGCAACTCAACTCAACTCAGCATTTGCTGAGCCCCTGCTGTCTGTCAAACATCCTAAAAGCACTGGAAAACAAAGATGGATAATACACAAACACATTTTCGAAAACCAGCAAGAGAAGGAAAGAATCCTCATCTTTCCTATTTTAAAGTATTCCTCAGAGTATCCAAATAGTTGATGAGAAGGGGTTTCTCTTTACAGGGGTATTTAGGCTAATAAATGCAGAATAAGTGATAATTGGGTCAGAAGGTCACATTTTACAATGCTGTTATGAACTCAGTTGTGTCTCCTCCAAATTCTTATGTTGAAGCCTCACCCCCTAGTGTGACTATATTTGGTTAGCCTCCAGAACTGTGAGAAGAGACATTTCTGTGGGTGAAGCCACCGGGTCTGTGGTATTTTGCGATGGCAGGCCTAGCAGAAAAACCCAATTGCCTAGCGAGGTAATGATTCTTTTTTTTTTTTTTTATTCTTATGTTAATCCCCATACATTACATCATTAGTTCTAGATGAAGTGTTCCATGATTCATTGTTTGTGCATAACACCCAGTGCTCCATGCAGAACGTGCCCTCCTCAAT
>NW_028012851.1:0-798 GCF_054177405.1 Leptonychotes weddellii
CACATACACGTGTTGCCTTCTGTCAGGAGGATTCCCTAGTGAATTTTAAACAGCCACTGGGACCACCTTCAACACTGCAAAGACCCGGAGGGGGAAATGGACCGACGGTGCCATCTAGTGGTTGGTTTTGGCAGCGTCGTGAAGAGCCCGAAGAAGCTTGGGAGACAGAGCCCAGCAGCTCTGGTGTTGCGAGGCGGGGCCCCCCACAATGGGATGCAGTGTCCCAGGCCCAGATTATTCCCCAAAGTAGGCATAGCCAGCTGAGAAAAGCCAGAAGGCCGAGTGATAGCATTTGCATCATGTAGGTGCATTGGCTAGACCCCGATCTGCATGGGTGTAGTGGGGACCAGTTGATGTGTGAGAATTTCACTGAGACATAGGGCCCTGACCCTTATGTGGGATGCTATCCCATCTCCCCCTCCATGTTCTATGTGAAAGTGTCCCCTGAATCTCCCCTCAATTTTCTGCTGGCACAGGAGTGGTTACTCCATACGGCAATCAAGTAATGGAGTGTTGTGTCCCTTCTAGAAGGAACTAGAAAAACAAGTGAATGTGAGTAGCATCTAAGAGGCTGTTGGAACAAGGGCTGTATAGACTATATTTGGCAGATTATAACAACAGGGTACTGGCCAGTGGACGACTGAATGGCCAGCATCATTTCAGCTGTGTTAGGGATAGGACCTTAGTTGACCATCGATTAAGGTCGCAGCAATTCACAATGAGGTGCTGTTTGTACTTTCTGGGTTGAAAAACAAACTAAGCTGGGCTGTTAAATGGAGAAAGAGTGGACCCTTCTCT
>NW_028012852.1:0-798 GCF_054177405.1 Leptonychotes weddellii
GAATTGAAGTGAAAGCAATAACCTTCCTGAGGTAATGAATGGTCTGAGGATGCGCAACCCTCTGCTAAGGAAGGGGAGGCAGCTGAGCAAGTGGCTAAGAAGTAGTCTTTCTAGATTCAGGTTCTTTCTCTACCACAAGTTGGGTGACCTTGGCGAATTACTTAATTCTTCTAAACCTCTGTTTCTTCATTTGTAAAATGGGGATAACCATGATAGTATGTTCTTCATATGGTTTTTATAAGGATTAAGTGAGCCTTACATGTAAAGTAGTACATAAAACTGTGACACATAATAAGTGCCTAATAAGTGATAGCTATTTTGTCATCATCATTATTATTGTTGTTATTATTAAATGGGTAAAAAGAAAGGGGAGGAGAATTCATGGTCAAGTAAATGGGGAGGTTCTAATTAACTGGGATTGTTTATGGTATGTTTCCTCATAGCCTTCAAGTAGGGAATTCTCAGATTTATTTAACCACAAAACGTCCTTGCTTTTTATTGTTTCTCACTGAATATAAATAATGTCTTGTGGGATACTGGTGTTTTACAGTCTGCAATATGGGAAATGTTCTTTATTTCACACACATTGTACAGAAGAATAGAAAAACAGTCATGACAATGTCTTTCTTTGATGACCTGTACTGCAAACAACTAATCATCAAAGAAAGTGCTTTTAGCTTTACAAAACATCATGAATACACGTCGTTCTCCATTGTACAAAACCACGTATCTAGGCACTCAAACCTTATGATCACTCAATCTTGTCAATGTCATCAGCTTTAACATTGAAAGTTTTTC
>NW_028012853.1:0-798 GCF_054177405.1 Leptonychotes weddellii
AGCGGGAGAGGGAGAAGCAGGCCTCCCGCGGAGCAGGGAGCCTGACGTGGGGCTCGATCCCAGGACCCTGGGACCATGACCTGAGCCGAAGGCAGACGCTTAACGACTGAGCCACCCAGGTGCCCAGTTTCTGTTGTTTTTTTTTTTTTAAAGATTTTATTTATTTATTTGAGAGAGAGAGAATGAGAGACAGAGAGCACGAGAGGGAAGAGGGTCAGAGGGAGAAGCAGACCCCCTGCTGAGCAGGGAGCCCGATGCGGGACTCGATCCCGGGACTCCAGGATCATGACCTGAGCCGAAGGCAGTTGCTTAACCAACTGAGCCACCCAGGCGCCCCAAGTTTCTGTTGTTTTAAGCCACCAAATTTGTTGCAGTTTGTTCCAGCAGCTCTAGGAGACGAATAGTATTAGAAATTAAAAAAAACAAAAACCCAAAAACTTTACAGTTAAATCAAAACAAATAGCTCATGGAGACTTAGCTTTATTTACAGCTTATTTAAAATAGCATAATCTACAAGGAGAGGGACGGGGATAACCCCCTGGTATCCGTCTCGACTTTTCTGTGGACAGCCAGATGGTCTGAACCTGCGAGTCCCCACGTGGCTATCCTTCCTGTTCCTCCTGAGGAAGGAAGTTTCCCTGCAGCCACGGAGAACTGCTCTGGAAGCAGAAATACTGGGCAGCAGAGTCCAAGTCAGATCTTCCAGAACGGCATAGCTCTCTGGCTGGGTGCGGGGCGCCTCCTGTCCCCGGGCCACAGAGGACGTCGGGAGGCCAGGTGAAGGGCGGGGGCCCTCGG
>NW_028012854.1:0-798 GCF_054177405.1 Leptonychotes weddellii
CAAGGAGCACAGGGTTAAATAAGCGGAATATCCTTATTTGTATACATCAGGAAACCGGATTGTTGTGGCTTTGGGGTCAGAGCCTGGAAACCGCAAGGCTGTTTATAGCTGGGAACTTGAATGATACTTGCAATGGAGACTCCTCTTTTATGATTTCTTTTTGTCCAGAGCTCCAGAGTTGCACAAAGTATATTTCTCCAGATTATTACATTTATCCTAGAGTTAAATTCCCACCAAAAGGCAGCATTACTGGGCTTCCTGGCCGGCACAGTCGGCTGAGCGTCCAGCTCAGGTCGTGGTCTCGGGGTCGTGACCCCCGTTGTATTCTGCCCTCAGTAGAGTCTGCTTGGGATTCTCTCTCCCTCTCCCTCTGCCCCTTCCCACCCCTGCTCACGCGCTCACTCTCTCTCTCTAAAATAAGATAAATCTTAAAAAAAAAAAAGGCAGGCAGCCTTACGAAAATGTATGAATTACCCTCACTATGATCAAGGCACGCTGCCCGTTTTCTCTTCTCTTCCTGGTCTGGAAGTGTAGAAACTGAGGGGCAGGTGGGGCAGGTGGGGCAGGTGAAGCCTGTTATTTACTTATTTGAAAACAACTTGAGGGGCGCCTGGGTGGCTCAGTTGGTTAAGCGACTGCCTTCGGCTCAGGTCATGATCCTGGAGTCCCGGGATCGAGTCCCGCATCGGGCTCCCTGCTCGGCAGGGAGTCTGCTTCTCCCTCTGACCCTCCTCCCTCTCATGCTCTCTGTCTCTCATTCTCTCTGTCTCAAATAAATAAATAAAATCTTTAAAAAAA
>NW_028012855.1:0-798 GCF_054177405.1 Leptonychotes weddellii
CTCGTGTTCCCTCTCTAGCTGTGTCTCTGTCAAATAAATAAATAAAATCTTTAAAAATAATAATAAATAAATGAGAGACGCATTATCCACTCCCCCCGTCCCCGCCACCCCAATCTCCGAGCATTTGGTGTAAGAGGTTATGGTTTCAGCGCGGGTAGACAATACAACAGAAAGAATACTTTAAGAAATATGACAAGCAAAGTAGCCTAGACTATATAGTTTTATACCAGTACTGGGACCAGAGATAAATAATAAGCTCTCTTTAGAGGTCGTATATTATCAGGAAATCACTTAGACAACAAGAAAAAGGAAGGCTTTACTAAAGTAAGTCCAAATCTGTACCTCTATTATGTGCCACTTTCCATGTAATCCTATGATTTTCAGAAACTTCCAGACATCTTTAAATTTCATTCTCTCAAGCAAGATAACCTCAATTAAGTGAAAGTTTAGAAAAAATTTTATTTTATAATGAGACTAGAAGGAAAGCCCAATGCATATGTCTGAAAATGAGCTTGTCTCCAGAATATATCAGGAACTTTTACCACTTAATAAGAAGACAAATAACCCAATAAAAAGGGGCAGAATATTTCAACAGCATTTCCAAAAAGGAAATCTACAGATGGCAAGTAAGTACTGAAAAAGATGCCCACCATCGTTAGTCATTAGGGAAATGCATATTAAACATACAAGAACACTACTCCCTATGGTAGCTAAATTTAAAAAAGCATTCACACTATTAAATTCTGGTCAAGATGTGGAGAAACTGGAATTCTTATATATTCCTAGAGGAAATATAAA
>NW_028012856.1:0-798 GCF_054177405.1 Leptonychotes weddellii
CATGGAACACTTCATCTAAAACTAATGATGTAATGTATGGGGATTAACATAAGAATAAAAAAAAATTAAAAAAAAAATAGGGAAAAAAAAAAAAAGATGGAACCATGATTTGATTCTATCATATCTGACCTCTGAGGATTAAGCACAAAGGCTTACAGCCCTACTGATAGATAATCAGCAGATATTTCTTTGTGATGCATGATTACCTAGCTCCAAAACCTATACTTAAGGATGAATACCTACCATTTACATCAGCATGGATGGAACGGGAGGGGATTATGCTAAGTGAAACAAGTCCATCAGAGAATGACTGGTTTCACTCACATGTGGAATATAAGAAACAGTGCAGAGGATCATAGGGGAAGGGAGGGAAAACTGACTGGGAAGAAATCAGGGAGGGAGCCAAACCATGAGAGACTCTTGATTCTGAAAAACAAGGAAGAGGAGGTGGGTGGGGGGATGGGGCAACTGGGTGATGGGCATTAAGGAGGGTACGTGATGTGATGAGCACTGGGTATCATATGCAACTGATGAGTTATTGAACATTACATCTGAAACTAATGATGTACTGTATGTTGGCTAATTTAGTTTTTTTTTTAAAAAAAAGGATGTTATTTAGAAAAACAAAACAAAAACCCAAAAAACAAAACCTACTTGAGCGCAATAAGTATGACTAGAGGTTAGATTACTTGGAATAAGAAGAAGCCTGGTTATCAGGCAGACGGTATCACATCATAGATCAGAACACAGGCTTTGATGTCAAAAAAAGTACAGCTGGTTTCAAAAGTACACATACTG
>NW_028012857.1:0-798 GCF_054177405.1 Leptonychotes weddellii
TAGTGGCTCTGACTTACCAAGAGGGTCATGCACTGTGAAGACTGTTCATCTTTCAGTGGATGTTCTCAGCGAGCTATTTTACTCACACATTTCTTACCCTGAATCCTCAAAACAGGACCAGCTACATAATTTGTGAGGTCCAGTACAAGATGAAATCATAGGTCCCCTTATTCAAAAGCTCTTAAGAATGTCAAGGTGGAGAGTACAGAGCCTTCAACCAAGTGTCAGGCCCCTCTGAGCCTGGAGCTCTGTGACTGCGTGAGTTATACACCCATGAAGCTGGCCCTGCCCCAGAACAGGTAGGACAAGCTCTTCTTTGTCCTGGATCAGGGGATTAATGTGAGGGCTTTCCATATGGGGCTTCTTCCCTGTCCTCAGGAACCATGGTCCTGGAGAGTGAGAGAAAGATACACAGGGAAAGTGAGTGAGATTTTATTTAACAAATAGAAGCCATAACACCGTTTTAGGCTCTGGAGAGACCAGGAAAAAAAACCCCAATGTTTTTGCCCTTGTGGAGTTTGCAATCTACTTAGGAAAGACAACAACAAATTTAAAGGCAGGGACCGGTACATAGGAGTTCAGATGGTGATTATGGTATTATGGAGAGTGGTAGAGCAGGATAAGGAGAATGGGAGTGCTGAAATGGTGAGGTGGGGGCCTTTGATTTTATGACAGTTGGTCAAGATGAGCTATTTGTTTTTTTGTTTTGTTTTATTTTTTTGTTTTATTTTTTTTTAAAGATTTTATTTATTTATTTGAGACAGAGAGAATGAGAGAGACAGAGAGCACATGAGAGGG
>NW_028012858.1:0-798 GCF_054177405.1 Leptonychotes weddellii
ATTTTTTCTCACCCTCAGGAATCTGGCCAAACTCCAGGGCCGCCTATCATGAGCAGTCTTGTTTGCTTGAGTTTGCAGAGTTGTGAGGGTAAAGGACTGGCTTTGACTATTCAATCAGTCAGGTGGGGGTGGGGAGCTACCTTTGGCCAGAGGTGTGATTTTTCCCTCTCTTTTAGGAATCAGGCCATTCACCTATGGGATTCAGTGGAAGTGTGTGTGAGTGGAGTGGGGCGTGGGGAGGGAGTGTAATATTTGGGGGGGGCGGCGACTATTTAGTGCTAGTTGCTATCTTGGTAGATGTCCTCTTACTCAATATTCAGTTATGTTATGCAGATGCATGATCATCCCCATGTTACAGATGGAACCACTGAGGCTCAGAGAGGGAGTATAATTGTTCTCAGTCATGTGCCTAGCAGGATCTGCACCTAGATCTGTGGCCTCCCAAGCACAGGTGGGAATTTGGGAGGGAGGGAGAAATGTTTCCAGAAGGTAACAGGGCAAATTTCTGAGGGTCTAAGGCTTCTCCTTCCTGTTTACCCATTCCTTGAGCAGAATAAATTTGAGAAGGGGACGACGACAGTGGCCGGACTCCTGATTGTGCCCATCAAGTGTCTTGGTATTTGGGGGCTTGCTATTCAGGGAGTCAGCCATGGAGTCCCCTCCCTCTATGGATGACCATTCCTCCTAAGAACCAAGGGTTTGGAGAAGGGGATTTGCCTCTGCTGGTCTTCTCTCTTGACTTTCCCAGGCCTTGCTTCCTTCCCTGTTCTGGGACATCCCACACCATGGCTTTGGGGC
>NW_028012859.1:0-798 GCF_054177405.1 Leptonychotes weddellii
AAGGAAACAAAGATGATGCAAGGATAATAATGTATCTCTGGGGGGAGAAACTGCAATTAATATCCTGATAAATATGGGTAGATACTGTTTTAATAAATCAACAATAGAGTGTGATTAAAAAACAATTACATTCAAGCAACAAAAAATAAATCTTGGAAACTAAAAATATGAGATCAAAATGGAAAGCACAATAGAAGCATTGAAAGACAAAATTGAAAAAAATCCTCCAGCTAGTAAGACAAAATGATAGAGAAATGGAAAGTAGGAAAGAAAAGTAAACAAAATGGAAGGATTTGTTCTAGAAAGCCAACATTCAAACAATAGAGGCTTTAAAAAAATGTGTTCAGAGAAAAATAGAAGGGAATAAATTACCAAAAAATAATTAGGAAAATTTCCAGGAACTAAAGGACATGAGGCTCCAGTTGGAAAGTCTGCTTTAAACAACCACTATAAAAGGATGAAAGACACTTATCTCAAAGCATATCACTGTAAATTTTCAGAAAACTGGGATACAGAGAAGAACATTAAAGTTTCTAGAGCAAATCTTGCCAATTGCAATGACATAGATGGAGCTAGAGAGTATATTCTGAGCAAAATAAGTCAGTCAGAGAAAGACAAATGCCATATGATTTCACTCATATATGGAATATAAGAAAGAAAACAAATGAGCAAAGGAAAAAGAGAGAGAGAGAAACCAAGAAAGAGACTCTTAACTACAGAGAACTGATGGTCAGCAGAGGGGAGGTGGGTGGGGGATGGGTGAAATAGGTGATGGGGATTAAGGACTGCACTTGTTGT
>NW_028012860.1:0-798 GCF_054177405.1 Leptonychotes weddellii
CATGAGAGACGATGGACTCTGAAAAACAAACAGGGTTCTAGAGGGGAGGGGGGTGGGAGGATGGGTTAGCCTGGTGGTGGGTATTGAGGAGGGCACATTCTGCATGGAGCACTGGGTGTTATGCACAAACAATGAATCATGGAACACTTCATCTAGAACTAATGATGTAATGTATGGGGATTAACATAAGAATAAAAAATAAATAAATAAATGGGAAAAAAAAAAAAAAGGAAGGCTGCCAACATCACTCTTCACCCAGGTTCCTGAGGGGGAAGCCCTAGTCTTCTGGGATTGCTGAAGGCTTTTCCTCCCTTAGCCAGGAAGTAGGGGAACATACCTGACTCTGGAATTCGCTCAGACTTGCAGGACTCGGCGGGGGGTGGGCTTTTACTGAACTTCTGTGAGTCTCTGTTGTCTTATCTGTAAAATGGTGGCAATAATGCTTCTATCACAAAGTTACGGTGACAATTTACAAGCTGATGAGTGTAGACCATGCTTGGTAACTGTTAGGTTCCCTGCTTCCCTTCCTTCCCACCCCTACCGCCATCTCCCTTAGAGGTCTTCCATCCTCTGTTCTCAGCCCTGCACCCAGCATCTCTCACTGGCACTCCTGCAACATCTGCTGATCCCCTACCTTGAACTGCATTCTGCCCTTCACGCTGTGTCTGCCTGCTGATCTCCCTGAGCCACAAATCTCATTGCATTGCCTCCATGCTCTTAATTCTCTTATGGTCCCTTGCAGCATTCATGATACAGTCATAACACAATGGATCCTTCCAGGTTTCCAATTTTCCCACA
>NW_028012861.1:0-45209 GCF_054177405.1 Leptonychotes weddellii
ATTATAAAAGGAATTGATAAGAAGTTGGTTGAAAAAAGAAAGAAGAAGATTTAAAAAAAAGGGAGAGAATGTGATCAAGCAGGAGACTAGAACAAAGCCATACACTAGAGATTTAGGGTATATTTTGATCTGTAACAAGAAACTGTATCCCAAAATTTTAAAGAGAGAACAACTTATATATGTACCAAAAATAAGGTTAACTACTATGAAGGGATAGGATATGACTCTAAAAATGAAAAATAAAAAAGATTTGTTAAAAAAGGGATAGATAAGATGTTGGTTGAAAAAGGGAAAAAGAAAAATTCAAAAAAAATAGCAAAAGAAAAAAAAAGAAGATTAAAAAATTTAACTGTGAAAGCCTGAAGAATCATGGTAAAAAAAAGCCATGAATTCTATGTGCTGTATTCCCCTAGCACTGGAGTTCTGTTGTTCTCATTGATTGGTAAACTTGGTCTTGGCTGGATGTTCTTGCTGATCTTCTGGGGGAGGGGCCTGTTGCCGTGGTCCTCAAATGTGTTTGCCAGAGGCGGAATTGCCCCGCCCTTGCCGGGCCGGGTTAAGTAATCTGCTCGGGTTTGTTCTCGGGAGCTTTTGTTCCCTGCAAGCTTTCTGCACAGCTTTGGAGGACAAGAGTGAAAATGGCGGCCTCCCAATCTCCACCCCAGAGGGGCTGAGAACTCCTGGCCTTACTCCTCAGTGAGCCCCCAGAGAAAAGCAGTCAATCACTCCTGTCTCCCCAGTCTCCAGCCGCACTCTGTGCTCACCTGGCCTGTGACCGAGCATTTCTATCTCTGGCACCCGACCCTGTTTGGAGTCTCCAAACCCAGAAGATCCCTGTGGTGTGCTCCCATGCTGCTCCTCCTGGGGGAGGAAGGGGAGTCTCCCCGGATCTCTCCCTTGTTGTGTCCCTGCTAGAAGAGCAGTGGCCTGACTGTGCCACGGAGCACAATTTATGGCAACCACAAGCTGAGAGCCCACTCCTCGGCTCTGTTTCTGCAGCCAGCTTTCCCACTCCGATACCTGGGAGCTCAGCCGGACTCAGGCACCCCTAGTCTTTCTGTGACCCCGAGGGTCCTGAGACCACACTGTCCTAGCGAGGGTTCCACCCCCCGCTTAGCCACTGGAGCGACGTCCCTCAGAGGAGCAGACTTCTAAAATTTCCAATTTTATGCTCCGCTGCCCTATCACTTGCCAGTAGCAACTGAAAGAGGTCCCCTCCCCCCCGTCTATCTTCCTGAATATCGCCTCGGATTCACTTCTCCACACATCCTACCTTCCAGAAAGCGGTTACTTTTCTGTTCAGAGAGCTGCTGCTATTTTTTTCTTTGATCTCCTGTTGAGTTCGTAGGTGTTCAGAATGGTTTGATACCTATCTAGCTGAATTCCTGGGACCAGACAAAATTTAGGTCTCCTACTCCTCTGCCATCTTGCTCCTCCCTCCTTCTTTTTGTTTTTTATATGTCTTATGATTTTTGCTCCTGTGTATGTCCTTGCTATTTTCTTTTGCAAGTAGATAGTTTCTAGTGTGTGTTTTTAATTTATTTTTTTTCTTTTACCATCCTTTTCTGTTATATTTACAGTGAGTACCCTGGGTGTTACAATTGGCATTGTAACTAAAAACAATCCAGTTCATTTTAATAGCAACTTCATTTCCATCATATCCAAAATTTTGCTCCAATATAGCTGTTTCTTCTCTCCTTATTTATATTATTGTTGCACAAATTTTATCTTTATATATTAAAAGTCATTCAAAATAGTTTCATAATTAATGCTTTTATGCAGTTTTCTTTTAAATCATATAGGAGAAAAGTTACCAAAAATTTGTTTACACTGTCTTTGATAGTTATTGGTGTAGTTACTTTTAATGGTGCTTTTTATTTCTTTGTGTGGATTCAAGTCATTGTCTAGAATTTTTTTATTTCTGCCTGAAAAACTCTTTTTTTGTGCTTATTGTAGGAGAGGCCTGCTAATCACAAAATCTGTTTCTTTAAACCTGAGAATGTTTTAATTTCTCTTTTGTTGTTGAAGGATAGTCTTGTTGTATACACAATTAATGGTCTTCAGTCTTTATCTTTGTCTTTAAGCAGTTTTATCCAACTCCATGAGTTCTGATTGGAAGTCAGCTGTTATTCTTACCAAGGATCATTTTTATGTGTTGAGATGTTCTCTTCTTGCTGCTATGAATATTCTCTGTATTTGGCTTGTGACAGTTTTGACTGTGAGTGTCTAGGTCTGGATTACCTTGAATTTATCCTTCTTGGAATTTGGTGAGCTTTTTGATGTCATCAAATTTGGAAAGTTTCTTGCCATAATTTGTTCAAGTATACCTTCTGCCAATTTTTCTCTACTATTTTTTCCTGGGACTTCCATCATAAATGTTGATATGATTGAGAGTGTTCAACAAGTCTCTGAGGCTTTGCCATTTTTTTTCATTCTTTTTTTTTTATGTTATCTCAAGCTAGTTGTTTTTAATTTTTTTTATTGTGGCAAAATACACATACAATAAAATTTATTATCCTTGTGCTCATTTTAATATCATTTTTAATACTCATTTTAATAACATTTTTGTGGTATTAAATACATCCACATTGGATGTACTCAAAGTGATCCAAATGGTGATATAGGTGACCTCAGCCTCTCTGTCCCCTGAGAAAGATCAACAATTAGCTCTCCATGAATAAAAACAGCTTTTGGAGAGTTCTAGAGGCCACTTAAGAAATTTTAGCTGCACTGTAGAGCAAAAAATCTGAGAATAATAGCACAAGAAGAGAAAAAAGACAGTTTCATTTTACCTGACTCATCCCATCCACCAAGTCAGCATTGTTCAGTTCCAAGAGGGGACTTTCCAGCGAGAAAAATTTCCTCCCACCAGGAAAGATAGAATGATGTGAGCAACCAGCAGCTCCAGCATTTCAGGGCACCATGGGAAAGTCCCTCTTTCAGTCCACCCAGATGAGCAAAGCTGACATAAATAGAAATGGCTAGAAACAAGGAATAAAAGCAGTAGTTATAAATAGCAGACACAAAATTGGAATGATCATGGTTCACAGAGACATGCTCTGCAAACAAACTCAGTAGGTTTTAACACTGAAAAAGTAACCAACTGTCAGCTCAGTCACCATGGACACCCTGCAATTTTCACTGGCTTTCACTCCACATGTATTTGTGTTTGTGGATACCAGCTTCCTGAGCCCTTCCCCTCTTCCTCCTCTCTCTCTGCCCCTGCCAGGCCCGGGACCCACACCAGCAGCCAACTCAAGCCTCTTCAGCTGCATGGGTTTCCCTCCCCACTCCTGCTGAAGCCCAGAATCTGCACAGAATCCATCTCAGGCCTATGAACTTGTGTGAGTATAAAACACCAGCCTAGACCTCACTGGCTGAACCCCACAGCAGTGTGCACATTCAAGAGTAGGCACTCTGTGGTGCACCTGCACACCACTAGCCAGAGGCTCATCATTGCCCTCCATTGCACTGCACATGCCTGAGAGGAGAGTGAGCCAACACAAGAGAGCATACCCAGTGCCAGTGTTTCCAGAAGCTTCCAGCGTAGATTGCCCTGGCCCTTGCTGCCTGCCCCAATCCCTACTACTATATGTGTGTCTCAATTGGCTTTTGCCACTGCATAGACCCCTGAAGTTAATCACTGTAGCCAAGTGTGCACACACCACCACCTCTGGCCACCACCATTTCCTTCCATGGTCCATAGCCACTGGACCTGGAGGTGTCACTGACAACCCCAACAGCCCTTGTAGCCACTGCATGGCAGGTGGTGTACCTGCCGTGCACATCATGGGCCACAGAGTTGTCAGTGCTTTGTACCCCATTGGTCTGATCCAAAAAACATCATGCCTACTTGGGCCCAGTGACACCACATGTTACACCCACAGTTGGTGCCCAACTAGACTTGGGGTGACAGCATGCTCCAGGGTACTCCCACCCACAGGTAAATGTTGTACCTAACTCAAGTCAGTCCATAATTCTAGAAGAGGTGAGTGCTTCCTAAAATGTGCAGAAACCTACAAAAGCCCAGAGGGATCATGAAGAATTAGTGAAACATGACCCACCAAAAGAGAACAGGAAACCTCCAATAACTGGCCCCAAAAAATGGAGACCCAGGAAATGTCAGACAACGAATTCAAAATAATTGTCCTAAAGATTCTTAAGACAAGAGAACACAGATAGAAAATTCATTGATATCAGGGAAACAAGAAAAAAATGAGAAGTTCAACAAAGATATAGAAAACATGAAAAAGAAATAAACAGAAATTTTGGAGCTGAAAAATACAATCACTAAACTGACAAATTCAGTAGAGTTTCAACATCAGACTTGACCAAGAAGAACAACTAGTGAACTAGAAATCCTATCAGTAGAAATGATCTAATCAGAGGAGCAAAAAGAAAAAAAACAAAACAGAATGAAAAGGAATGAAGAAAGCCTGCAAAACTATGGTGACACCATCAAGATAAATGGTAAACACATCCTTTGAGTCCCAGAAGGAAAGGAGAAAGAGAAAGGGGTATAAAACTTATTTAAAGAAATAATGGCTGGGAACTTCCAAAACCTGGATTTGGACATCCAGGTTTATGAAGCTAATACTCATCTGAATATTCAATCTTAAATGATCTTCTCCAAGAAACATAATGAGAAAACTGTCTACAATCAAAGAGAGAATTTTAACAGCAATAAGACAATAATATTTCACAAAAAAAAACATTCATAAGACTATCAATGGAATTCTCCACAAGGGATCTTGCAGGCCAGGAGAGAATAAGATGATATATTCAAAGTGCTGAAAGAAAGAAACTGCTAACCAAGGATGCTTTGCACAGCAAAGTTCTCCAACAGAAATGAATGCAAAATATCATCCCTAATAAACAAAAGCTGGGAGATTTCATCACCACTACTAAAAATGCCCTACAAATAATCCTGAAAGAAGTTCTTCAAACTGAAATGAATGGATGCTAAACCACACAATAGCATACACAAGTATAAAACTCACCAGCAATGGTAAGCATAGTGAGATTCAGAATATCCTAATGCTGTAATTTGGTGATGTGATAAACACTTAACTCCAGTATAAAGGTTAAAGAGCAAAAGTATTAAAAGTTACTGTAACTACAACAATTTGTTAATGGATACACAATATAAAAGATACAAATGATGACATCAAAAATATAAAAAAGGAGAGCTTATGTATGTAATAACAGTTACATTGTTATCAGCAAAAAATAGACTGTTATACCTGAAAGATGTTTGTATAAGCCTCATAGTAATTAAGAGCAAAAATCTACAGTAGATTCACAAAAGATAGGGAGAAATATATCAAAACATAACACTACAAGAAATCACCAATTTACAAAGATAGGCAGTAAGAGAGGAAGAAAAAAACATGGGAACTATAAAATAGCTGCAAAATAATTAATAATATAGTGTTAGTAACTCCTTACTATCCATACTTAATCTAAATGTAAATCAATTGAATTCTCCAATCAAAATGCAGAATAGCTGGGTGTGTGAAAAAACAAGATCCAACTATATGCTATCTAAAAGACAATCACTTCAGCTTTAGGGATGTACATAGGCTCAAAATGAAGGGATGGAAAAATATATTTCACACAAATGAAATCATAGAGAACAGAGGTAGCTTTACTTGTATTAGACAATGTAGACATTAAACCAAAAAAATATATGAGACAAAGATGGTCATTATGTAAGGACAATGGTAAATTCAACAAGACATAGAAAATGTAAATATACATATGCACCCAACATTGGAGCACAAAGACATATTAAGGAAATACTAATAGATCTAAAGGGAGAAATAAACAACAAAACATTAATAGTTGGTGGCTTCAATACCCCAGTTTGAAGAATGGATAAGTTTTGGTAGTTTACATGTTTCTAGGAATTTATCTATTTCTTCTGGGTTGTCCAATTTGTTGGAATATGGTTTCTCATAATATTCTCTTATAACTGTTTGTATTTCAGTGGTGTTGGTTGTTTTCTCCTCTCTCATTTGTGACTTTATTATTTGAGATCTTTCTCTTTTTTTCTTTTCTTTTTTTTTGGCTAGGAGCTTATCAATTTTATTATTTTTTCAAAGAAACAGCTTGAGGTTTCACTGATCTGTTCTATGGTTTTTTGTTTTTTGGGGTTTTTTTTTTAGTATCTACATCATTTATTTACACTCTAATTTGTATTATTTCCTTCCTTCTGTTGGCTTTAAGCTTCATTTGTTGTTCTTTTTCTAGCTCCTTTAGGTGTAAGTTTAGGTTATTTATTTCAGAATTTTCTTGCTTCTTGAGGTAGGCCTGTATTGCTATATACTTCCCTCTTAGGACTGTTTTTGCTGCATCCCAAAAGTTTTGAACTGTTGTGTTTTCATTTTCATTTGTTTCCATGTATTTTTTATTTCTTCTTTGATTTCCTGGCTGTCCCATTCATTCTTTAGTAGGATGTTCTTTAACCTCCATGTATCTGTGGTCTTTCCAAATTTTTTCTTGTGGCTGATTTCTAGTTTCATAGTGTTTTGATCAGAAAAGGTGCATGGCATGACTTCAGTATTTTTGTATTTGTTGAGGCCTGATTTGTGACCTAATATGTGATCTATTCTGGAGAATATCCTTTGTGCACTTGAAAAGAATGTGTATTCTGCTGTTTTAGGATGGAATGTTCTGAATATATCTGTTAAGTCCATGTAGTCTAGTGTATCATTCAAAGTCTTTTCCTTGTTCATTTTCTGTTTAGATGATCTGTCCAATGAGATAAGTGGGGTGTTAAGAAATAAAAACCTTGAACAGACTAATAACCAGCAAAGAAATTGAATCAGCAATCAAAAAACTCCCAACAAACAAAAGTCCAGGGCCAGATACTTCACAGACTAATTCTACCAAACATTTAAGGCAGAATTAATACCTATTCTTCTCAAACTTTTCCAAAAAAAATAGAAAAGGAAAGAAAATGTCCAAACTCATTCTATGAGGAAAGCATAACCATGGTACCAAAACCAGATAAAGTATACACAAAAAAGAGAAATATAGGACAATATTCCTGATGAACATGGATGCAAAAATTCTCAATAAAATACTAGAAAACCAAATTCAACAATACATTAAAAAATATGATTCACCATGCTCAAGTAGGATTTATTTCTGGGTGGCAAGACTGGTTCAATATTTGCAAATGAGTCAATGTGATACACCACATTAATAAAAGAAAAGATAAGAACCACATGATCCTTTCAATAGATGAAGAAAAAACATTTGACAAAGTTCAACATCCATTCATAATAAAAAATCTCAACAGAATAGGTTTAGAAGGAATATACCTCAACATAATAAAGGTCATCTATGAGAAAGGCACAGTTAATATCATCTTCTTTGGAGAAAAACTGAAAGCTTTTCCTCTATGGTCAGGAGCAACACAGGGATGTCTACTTTCACCACTTTTATTCAACATAGTACTGGAAGTCCTAGCCACCGCAATCAGACAACAAAAAGAAATAAAAGTTATCCAAATCAGCAAGGAAGAAGTCAAACTTTCACTATTTGTGGATGGCATGATACCAGATGAACCATGAGAGACCATGGACTCTGAGAAACAAACTGAGGGCTCTAGAAGGGAGGGGGTTGGGGGGATGGGTTAGCCTGGTGATGGGTACTAAAGAGGGCACATATTGAATGGAGCACTGGGTGTTATATGCAAACAATGAATCATGGAACACTACATCAAAAACTAATGATGTAATGTATGGTGATTAGCATAACATAATAAAATAAATTTAAAAAAGAAATATATTATAATAAAATATAAAAAAAAGAAAACCTAAAAGACTCCATCAAAAAACTGCTAGAACTGATAAATGAATTCAGTAAAGTCAGAGGACACAAAATCAGCATACAGAAATCTGTTGCATTTTATACACCAATAATGAAGCAGCAGAAAGAGAAATTAAGGAATGAATCCCATTTACAGTTGCATCAAAAACCATAAGATACCTATGAATAAACCTAACCAAAGTGGTGAAAGACCAGAACTCTGAAAACTATAAAACACCGATGAAATAAATTCAGGACAACACAAAGAAATGAAAAGACATTGCATGCTCATGAATTGGAAAAACAAATACTGTTAAAATGTCTATATTGTTGGTGAGGATGTGGAGAAAGGGGAACCTTCTTACACTGTTGGTGGGAATGCAAGCTAGTGCAACCACTCTGGAAAACAGTATGGAGGTTCCTCAAGACATTAAACATAGACCTACCCTACAACTCAGTAACTGAATTACTAGGTATTTATCCCAAAGATACAGATGTAGTGAAAAGAAGGGACTCATGCACCCTAATGTTCATAGCAGCAATGTCCACAATAGCCAAACTGTGGAAGGAGCTGAGATGTCCTTAAACAGATGAATGGATAAAGAAGATGTGGTTCATATATACAACGGAATATTACTCAGCCATCAGAAAGGATGAATACCTACCATTTGCATCAACATGGATGGAACTGGAAGAGATTATGCTAAGTGAAATGTCAAGCAGAGAAGACAATTATATGGTTTCACTGTATGTGGAACATAAGGAATAGAATGGAGGACAATAAGGGAAGGAAGGGAAAACTGAAGGGGGGAATCAGAGAGGGAGACAAACCATGAGAGACTCTGGACTCCGGGAAACAAACTGACGGTTACAGAAGGGAAGGGGTAGGGGGATGGGGAAACCCATTAAGGAGAGCATGTGTTGTGATGAGCACTGGGTGTTATACACAACTAATGAATCATTACTAACTACATCAAAAACTAATGATGTACTATATGTTGGCTAATTGAACATAATAAAAAAATGACACTACCAGGTTTCTGATTTAAAGAAAAAAAGTCTATATTATCCAAAGCAATCTACACATTTAATGAAATCCCTATCAAAATACTAACAGCATTTTTTTTTCACAGAGCTAGAAAAAAAATCCTAAAATTTATATGGAATCATGGAAAACCCCAAATAGCCAAAGCAATCTTGAAAAAGAAAAGCAAAGCTGGAGTCATCACAATTCTGGAGTTTGAGTTATATTATAAGGCTGTAGTGATCAAAACAGTAATGGTACTGGCACAAAAATAGACACATAGATAAATGGAACAGAATAGAAAACCCAGAAAGGAACCTGCAGCCATATGGCCAATAATCTTCAACAAAGCAAAAAGAATATGCAATGGGAAAAAGATAGTTTCTTCAACAAATGGTGGTGGGAAAACTGGACAGCAACATGCAAAAGAATGAAATTGGACCACTTTCTTACACCATACACAAAAATAAATTCAAAATGGATTAAAGATCTAAATGTGAGACAGGAAACCATCAAAATCCTAGAGGAGAACACAGGCAGCACTTCATTGATGTCAGCCAAGCAACTTCTTTCTATATATGTCTCCTGAGGCAAGGGAAATAAAAGCAAAGATAAAGTATTGGGACTTCATCAAAATAAAACGTTTCTGCACAGTGAAGGAAATAATCAACAAAACTAAAAGGCAGCCTTTGGAATGGCAGAAGATATTTGCAAATAACATATCTGATAAAGGGTTAGTATCCAAAATAGATAACAAACTTATAAAATTCAACACCCAAAAAACAAATAATCCAATTAAAAAATGGGCAGAAGACATGAATAGACATTTTTTTTTTCAAAGAAGCCATCCGGATGGCCAGCAGACACATGAAAAGATGCTCAAAATAATTCATCATCAGGGAAATGCAAATCAAAACCAGAATATCACTTTACACCTGTCAGAATGGCTAAAATCAACAATACAAGAAACAACAGGTGTTGGCAAGGATGTGGAGAAGGGGAAATGCTCTTGCCCTGTTGATGGGAACGCAAACTGGTGCAGCCACTGTGGAAAACAGTATGGAGGTTCCTCAGAAAGTTAAAAATTGAACTACACTATGATCCCAGCAATTGCGCTACTAAGTATTTACTGAAGGAATACAAAACACTAATTTGAAGGGATACATGCACCCTGATGTTTATTTATTTTTTTTTAAATTTTATTTACTTATTTGAGAGAGAGAGGGAGAGAGAGAGAAACAGAGATAAGGCATGAGCAGGGGGGAGGGGCAGAGGGAGAGGGAGAAGCAGACTCCCAACTGAGCAGGGAGGCACCCCGATGTTTATAGCAGCATTATCTACAATAGCCAAATTATGGAAATAGCCCAAATGTCCATTGACTGATGAATGGATAAAAAGAAGTGGTATATAAATACAACTGAATATTATTCAGCCATAGAAAGAATGAAATCTTGCTATTTCCAACAATATGGATGGAGCTAGATAGTATTATGCTAAGTGAAATAAGTTAGAGGAAGACAAATATCATCTAGTTTCACTCATATGTGGAATTTAAGAAACCAAACAAATGAGCAGAGGGAAAAAAAGAGAGAAGGAAAACCAAGAAACAGACTCTTGAGTACAGAGAACAAACTATGGTTACCAGAGGACAGGTTGGGGGAGGGGGATGGCTTAAATAGGTGATAGGAATTATGCGTTTGTTGTCATGAGCATCAGGTGTTGTATGAAATTGTTGACTCACTATAGTGTACAACTGAAACTAATATTACACTGTATGTTAACTAACTGGAATTTAAATAAAAACTTAAAAAAAATAATGGGTCAATCATCCAGACAGAAAATCAACTGGGAAAAGTTGGACTTCAAACACACTTTTGACCAAATGTACCTAATAGACATATATAAAAATTCATCCAACACCAGAAGAATATATACTTTACTAAATTGTTCATGGAGCATACTCCTGGGTAGATCATATGATAAGTCAGAAACAAAACTTAGCAAATTTAAGAAGTTTGAAGTCATACCAAATATCTTTTCTGAGCACAGTGGTATGAAATTAGATCAGTCACAGGAGGAAAGCTGTAAAATTTGCAAATATGTGGAAATTAAACACAAGCTCTTGAACCAATTGGTCAAAGCAGAAACCAAACAGGGAATAAAAAATACCTTGAAATAAATGAAAGTGGAAGTAAAACATAAAGCATATGGGATACTGTAAGAACACTTTGAAGAAGCTGATAGCAATAAATGCCTACATTACAAAAAAAAAAGAATGCTTCCAAATAAACAACTGAACTTAACATCTCAAGAAACTAGTAAAAGAAGAAGAAATAGCCCCAAGTTAGCAGAAGGAAGAAAAAAAACAAAGATCAGAGCAGATATAAATGAAACAGAAACTAGAAGAGCAATAAGGAATATTAACAAAAGTGAGAGCTGGTTCTTTGAAAGGTTAAATAAAATTGATAAACCTTTATCTAGAAGAGGAATCAAGAGAGAAGACTCAAATAAATAAAATCAGAAATAAAAAGGAGATATTACAATCAATACCACAGAAATACAAAAGATCACAAAAGACTACTATGAGTAATTATACCCCAGAAATATGGAAGACCAAAAAAATGAATAAATTCCTAGAAATATACAACCTACCAAGACTAATTCAGGATGAAATAGAAAATCTGAATAGAGCAATAATGAGTAAGGAGATTGAATCAATAATTAAAATACAACACAGAGAAGGCCAAGACTGGATGATTTCACTCATTAATTCTACCAAACATTTAAAGAATAATTAACATGGACCTTTTTCAAATGTTTCCCCAAAAACTGTACAAGAGGGAACACTCTCAATTCATTTTAAGAGGCCAGGTTTATCCTGATACCAAAGCCAGACAATGACACTATAAGAAAACTACAGACCAATATCCCTAACCAATATCACTGATGAATACAGATGCAAAAATTCTGAACAAAATACAAGTAAAATGAATTCAACAGCACGTTAAAAGATAATACACCGTGATCAAGTGAGATTTATCCCTGGGAATCAAGGATGGTTCAACATACACTAATCATTAAATGTGATACATCACATTAATAAGGTGAAAGATAAAATTATGGTTGATTCAATAGGTGCAAAAAAACACATTTCAAAAAATATAACACTCTTCTATGATAAAAACACTCAACAAATTGAGTATAAAAGTAACATATCTCAACACTATAAAAAGCATATATGACAAACCCACAGGTAACACACTCAATGGTCAAAGGTTTTAACCTTTTTGTATAACACTAGGATCAAGACAACTGTGCCTCCTCTCACCACTCCTATTCAATATAGTACTAGAAGTACAACTCATAGCAATAGGGTAAGAAAAAAACAAAAGGCATCTTAATAGGAAAGAAAAAAGTAAAACTGTCTTTCCTTTCAGATGATGTGCTTTAAATATAGACAATCCTGAAGACTCCACCAAAAAATTTAGAACTAATCAAGGAATTCAGTAAAGTTGCAGGATACAAAATCAACATACAAAAATCAGTTGCATTTCTATACACCAAAAACAAACTATCAGAAAGAGAAATTAAGAAAACAATCATATGTACAATAGTATCAAAAGCAATATAATACTTAAATATAACCAAGGAGGTGAAAGATCTGTATACTGAAAACTATAAGACCTTGATAAAGAAATAGAAGAGAACACAGAGAGTCTGTGTTCATGGATCAGAAGAATTAATATTGTTAAAATATCCATACTATCCAAAGCCATCTAGAGATCTGACAAACCCTATCAAAATTCCAATTGCATTTTTCACAGAAATAGAAAAAAATTCTAAAATTGGCATAGAGTCACAAAAGGTCCTACATAGCTGAAGAAATCCTGACTTTAAAAAAAAAAGACCAAAACTGGTTTCAAGCTATGCAATAAAACTTTAGTGTCAAAAGAGTATGGTACTTGCATAAAAATAGACACATAGACCAATGGAATAGAATTGAGAACCAAAAAATAAACCATTGCATAGTCAACTAACATTTGACAAAGGAGCCAAGATTACTAATGGGGAAAAGATAATCACTTCAATAGATAGTGTTAGGGAAACTGGATAACCACATGCAGAAGAATGAAATTTGACCCTTATCTTGCACCACTCACAAAAAGTAACTTGAAATGAATTAAAGATTTAAAAGATAGGAGACTGAAACTCCTGGAAGAAAACAAGGAAAAACCTTCTTGCCATTTGTCTTGGCAACATTTTTTTCAGAGATACTACACCAAAAACACAAGCAACAAAAACAAAAATAAAAAAGCGGGAATACATCAAACTAAAAAACTTGTGCAAGCCAAAAAATGAACAAAATAGAAAGACAAACTACACAATGGTACAAAATATTTGCAAATCATATAACAGATAGTCACTAATCTCTAAAATATATAAAGAACTCATAACTCAATAGCAAAATAAAATGAGATACAAAAATGGACAATCTGAATACTTTTGCAAAGAAGACATACAAGTGCTTAACAGGTACGTGAACAAATGCTCAACATCATTAGTTAACAGAAAAATGCAAATCAAAACCACAGTGAGATATCACCTCACACCTATTAGAATGGCTATCATCAAAAGCTCAAAAGATAAAAAGAGTTGGCAAGAATATGGGAAAAAAGAACTCTTTTGCACTGCTTGTGAGAATGTAAATTGGTGCCTCCACAATGGAAAACAGTATGAAAGTTCTTCAAAAAATCAAAAATAGAACTGCCATATGATTTAGCAATTGCACTTCTCGGTATATATCCAAAGGAAATGAAAACAGGATCTCAAAGAGATATTTGCACTCTCAAGTTCATTGCAGCATTATTCACAATAACCAAGATATGGAGCATCGTAAGTGTCTGTCAATGGATGAATGGATAAAAGAGACATGAAAACATATATTATATACATGTATATATATATGTATGTATGTATTATGTACATACATAATATACATGTATGTATATGTATATATACACATATATGTATATCTTCATGTATAAACATAATATATAAATATATAATTTTACATATAATATACATAGAATTTATAAAACACAATAGTCATAAATATAAATACATGTTAATAGACATGTAATGGAATATTATTCAGCCCTGAAAAAGAAGGGAATCCTGTCACTTGGGACAATTTAGGTGAATCTTGAGGGCATTATTCTAAGTGAAATAAGTCAGAGAAAGACACATATTTTATGATATCACTTATATGTGAAATCTAAAAAATCTGATCTCATAGAAATAGAGAGTAGAGTGGTAGTTATTAAGGACTGAGGGGATGGGGGAATGAAGAGATATTGGTTAAGGGGTACAAACTGCCAGTAATAAGATGAATATATTCTGGGTGAGTAGATTAAATGTTCTTACCATAAAAAGGAAGGGTTAAAAAAAAAAGGAATGGTAATTATGTCATGTGATGGAAATGTTAGCTAATGTATGGTTGCAATCATTTTACAATGAACAATTGAATCAAATCAACATTTCGTGCACCTTAAGCTTACACAATGTTCTATATCAATTATATTTCAACAAACCTAGAATAAATAAATATATTCACATTGTTTTGCAACCATCACCAATATCCAGCCTCATAATTCTCATATTGTAGAACTGAAACTCTATGCTCGTTAAACAATAACTCCCCATTCTCCCCTCCCCCAGCCCTGAAAACCACTATTATATTTTCTGTCTATATGATTTTGAATACTCTAAGTACCTATTAAAAGTGGAATCATACAGTATTTGTCCTTTTGTGACTGGCTTATTTCACTTAACATGTCCTCAAGGTTCATCCATGTTATAACATAGTATAGAATTTCCTCCCTCTTTAAGGCTGAATAATGTTTCATTGCATACATATACCACATTTTACATGTCCATTAATCTGTCAGCAAACACTTGGATTGCTTCCACATTTTAGCTACTGTGAATAATGTTGCTATGAACATGGGTGTACAAATGTTGCTTTGAGACTGTTTTCAATTATTTGGGGTATATACCCGGAAGTGGAATTGTTGGATCACATGGAAATTCTATTTTTAATTTTTTCGAGGCATTGCCATGCTGTTTTCCACAATGACTGGATTATTTTACATTCCCACCAATGGTGCACAAGGGATTCATTTTCTCCACACCCTCGTCAATACTTGTTATTTTTTTATTTTGAAAATAGCCATCCTGACAAGTACAAGGTGTTTTCTGTTTTTTGACAGTAGCAATCCTAATGGGTGGAAGCAATGTCTCATTGTAGTTTTGATTTATCTTTCCATAATTATTAGTGATGTTGAGAGTCTTTTTATATGTTTATTGTCCTTTTATATATTTTGTTTGGAAAAATGTCTACTCAAATCCTTTGTGCATTTTTGAACTGGGTTGTTTGGTTTTTTTATTGTTTAGCTTTAGGATTTCTCTATATATTTGGGATATTAATCCTTTATAAGATATATTATTTGCAAATGTATTCTCCCATTCTGTGGGTTTCCTTTTTATTCTGTTGATAGTGTCTTTGATTCACAAAATATTTTAACTTTCATGAAGTCCAATTTGTCTGTTTTTTTCTCTTTTTGCTGTGCCTTTTGATTCATATGCAAGAAATAATTTCCAAATCCAATATCATAAAGGTTTTGTCCTATGTTTTCTTTTAAGTGTGTAATTGCTTTGGTACTTACATTTAGGTCCTTGATTCATTTTGGGTTAATTTTTTATATATGGTTTTAGATATGTGTCCAAACTAATTTTTTTGCATGTGGATAGCGTTTCCCTAGCACTATTTTTTTAAAAAGATTTTTCTTTCCTCATTAATTATCATGGCATCCTTGTAAAAAATTTTTTTGATGATATATGTAAGGATTTATTTTTGTGCTATTTCATTGGTCTATATGGCTTATGTCAGAACATGACTGTTTTGACTATTGTAGTAAGATTTGAAATAAAGAAGTGTGAGGCCTCCAGTTTTGCTTTTTTTTTAAAAGATTTTCTAACTAGTGTCCTTTAAGACTCCATATGAATTTTAGGATGGTTTTTCTTCTCCAAAAAATGTTATTGAGATTTTGATTGGCATTGTGTTGAACCAGCAGATCATGTTGGGGAGTTTTGTCATTTTATAAATATTAACTCTTCCAACCCATAAACATGGGATGCATTTCCATTTATGTATGTCTTCTTTAATTTCTTTCAGCAATGTTTTATTGTTTTCTCTTTTTTGTCTTTTTATTTATTTATTTTTATGTATTGTTTTCATTGTACAAGTTTTTCACCTTCTTGGTTAAGTTATTTTCTAAGTATTTTACTATTTTTGATGCTATTGTTATGGAATTATTTTGTAATTTTTTTCAAATTCTTAATTGTGTATAGAAATGTAACAGATTTGATTGTTGACATTTTATCTTCTACTACTCTGAATTTATTTATCAGTTCTAATAAGTTGTGTGTGTGTGTTGGGGGGTGATCTTTGGTGTACTTTACATATGTGATCACATCACCTGCAAACAGAAAAAATTTTATTTATTCTTTTCCAACTTGCAAACCTTATATTTCTTTTTCTTGACTAATTGCTATAGCTATCATTTCCAGCATTATGTTGAATAAAAGTGGCATAAACAGGCATCTTTGTTTTGTTCCTAATATGAGAGGATACACTTCCAGTCTTATGCCATTGATTATGACTTTTTAAAGTTTTTATTTAAATTCCAGTGAGTTAGCAACAGTGTTATATTAGTTTCAGGTGTACAATTTAGTGATTCAACACTTCCATACAAATGACCACCCAGTGATCATTTCAACAAGTGCTCTCCTTAATCCCCATTACCTCTTTAACCCATCCCCCCACCCACCTCCCCTCTGGTAACAATCAGTTTGTTCTCTATACTTAAGTGTCTCTTTCTTGGTTTGTCTCTATCTTTTTTCCCCTTTGCTCATTTGTTTTGTTTCTTAAATTCCACATCTGAGTGAAATCATATGGCATTTGTCTTTCTCTGACTGACTTATTTCGCTTAGCATATTACTCTAACTCCATCCACATCATAGCAAATGGCAAGATTTCATTCTTTTTTATGGCTGAGTAATATTCCATTGTATATGTATACACCACATTTTCTTTACCCATTCATCAGTTGATGGACATTTGGGCTATTTTCATAATTCGGCTATTGTAGATAATGCTGCTATAAACATTGGGGTGCATGTATCCCTTTGAATTAGTATTTTTGTATTCTTTGGGTAAGGACCTAAGAAATAGATAATATAAATAAAAATGGGCAGAAGACATGAATAGACATTTTTCCAAAGAAGTCATATAGATGGCCAACAGACACATGAAAAGATGCTCAACATCACTTATCATCAAGGAAATGCAAAATCAAAACTATAATGAGATATGATCTCACACCTATCAGAATGGCTAAAATTAAAAACACAAGAAACAACAGGTGTTGGCAAGGATGTGGAGAAAGGGTACCCTCTTGCACTATTGGCAGGAATGCAAACTAGTGCAACCACTGTGGAAAACAGTATGGAGGTTCCTCAAAAAGTTAAAAATGGAACTACCCTATGATTATGATGTTTGCTTTTGATTTTTATATATGGCATATGTTGAGTTAGTTTACATCTATTTCTGTTTTGATGCATGTTTTTTTTATCATGAAAGGTGCTGAATTTTGTCAAATGTTTTTCTGCATCAATTGAGATGATTGTATGTTTTTTTCCCTTCATTATGTTGATCTAGCACATTACATCAATCAATTCTCATATTTTTAATCATGCTTGCATTCCAGGACTAAATCCCACTTGATTATGTTTTATAATCCTTTTAATATGGTGCTGAACTCTTTGCTAGTATTTTGTTGAAGTTTTTGCATCAATGTTCATTAAAGATATTGGTCTGTAGTTTTCTTGTAATGTCTTTGTCTGACTTTGGTATTGGTGTAATGCTGACTTCATAGATTGAGTTAGAAAGTTTCTTCTCTTCAATTTTTTTTGGAAAAAGGTTGAGAAATATTGATATTGTTTCTTCCTTTTTTTCCTTTTCCTTCCTTTTCTAAATTAGCTTTTTATTTTAATTTTAGTATGTTAACATACACTGTTAATACTAGTTTTAGGTGTACAATATAGTGATTCAACAATTCTACACATTACTCAGTGCTCATCCCAATAAGTGTACTCTCTAATCCCTGTCACCAATTTCATCCTTCCCCCCACCTACCTCTTCTCTGGTAACCATCAGTTTGTTCTCTATAGTTCAGAGTCTGTTTCTTGGTTTGCCTCTTTCTCTCTCTTTCCTTCTCTATGCTCATTTCTGTTTTTTTTTTTGTTTGTTTTTTTTAAAGATTTATTTATTTATTTGAGAGAGCGAGAATGAGAGAGAGAGTACATGAGAGCGGGGAGGGTTAGAGGGAGAAGCAGGCTCCTCGCTGAGCAGGGAGCCCGATGTGGGACTCGATCCAGGGACTCCAGGATCATGACCTGAGCCGAAGGCAGTCGCTTAACCAACTGAGCCACCCAGGCGCCCCTCATTTGTTTTGTTTCTTAAATTCCACTTATGAGTGAGATCATACGGTATTTGTCTTTCTCTGACTGACTTATTTCACTTAGCATCATAATCTTTAGCTCCATCCATGTTGTTGCAAGTGGCAACTTTTTTTTTGTATATATATATATATTATATATATAATATATATATATAAATGGAATATGTCAGTTGGAATATATATACATATATAATATATACATATATATAATATATACACACATATATATATGAGGTGATATATATATCACCTCTTATTTATCCATTCATCTTTTAATGGACACTTGAACCGCTTCCATAATTTGGCTATTATAAGTAATGCTGCAATAAATATAGGGGTGCATGTATCCATTTGAATTAGTATTTGTGTATTTGGAGAAATGCCTAGTAGTGTGCTTAATGGATCGTAAGATAGTTCTATTTTTAACTTTTTGAGGAACCTTGATACCATCTTCCACAGTGGTTGCACCAGTTTGCATTCCCACCAACAGTGTACAAAGGTTCCTTTTTCTTCACATCCTTGCCAACACTTTTTTCTTGTGTTTTTGATTTTAGCCATTCTGACAGGTGTGAAGTGATATCTCTTTGTGGTTTTGATCTGCAGTTCCCTGATGATGAGTGCTGTTGAACATCTTTTCATGTATCTGTTGGGTTAGGGTTAGGGTTAGTGTTATATATAAATATAAATATTTAAAGCTGATAGTTGTTTAATTTTGAATGCATTCTAAGAGCATTACTTTTACTCCCCTCCCAACATTTTGTTTTGATGTTTTATTTGACATTTTTAATTTTGTGTATCCCTTAACTACTTATTATAATTATAGTTGTCTTTACTATTGTCTTTTAACCTTAACAATAGCCTGAGTGGCTAATTTACTATTTATTTGCCTTTACCAGTGAGATTTTTTTCTTTCATATGTTTTCTTATTTCTACTTATGGCTTTTTTGGCTTAAAGAAAATATGTCTTATAAGGCTGTTTTTGTGGCAACGAACTCCTTTAGCTTTTGATTGGGAAACTATTTGCCCTTCAATTCTAAATGTTAACCTTGTCAGGTATAGCATTCTTGGCTGTCAGTTTTTTTCTTGCAGCACTGCCACACTCCCTTCTGGCCTGCAAAGTTTCTGCTGAAAAATCAACTGTCATTCTTATGAAGTTTTCCTTGTATGTAACTATTTGTTTTTCTCTTATTGCCTTTAAGATTTTCTGTTTGTCTTTAGCTTTTGCCATTTTAATTATAATATGTCTTGGTGTGGGTATTTTTGGGTTCAAGTTTGGTACTCTGTGCTTCCTGGACTTGGATGTCTGTTTCCTTCCTCAGGTTAGGGGAGTTTTTAGACATTGTTTGTTCAAATAAGTTCCTTGCCCCTTTTACTCTTCTCATTCTGCAAACTGTATAATGTGAATATTAATATGCTTGATGTTGTCCAAAAGGTCTTTTAAACTATTCTCATTTTTAAAATCCTTTTTTTTCTTTTTACTGTTTTGATTGGGTAATTTTTCACTATTCTGTTTTCCAAATTGCTGCTACATTCTTTTGTATCATCTAATATGATGATTCCCTCTAGTTAACCTTATAAGACCAGTTACTGTATTTTTCAATTCTTCTACTTCTGTTTGGTACTTTCCTATGTTTTCTAACTCTTTGTTGAAATTCTCACTGTATTCCTCCATTCTTCTTCTGAGTTTGATGGTGCTATGAGTGGGCCACTTTAAGTAGATGGCATGGGCTTGGGGTTTCCCAGTGTGCATTGTGCTGGGATGGTTTTGTTAAAACAGCTAAGGCAGATGCTGCTGGGGGAGTCCTAGCACATGCCACATGAGAGCCACCTTGGTGGGATCACAGGAGCTGGGGTATGTTTAGGCAGAGGGTTGCCTTGGGGAAATAACTAAAGCTAGAGAGAACTAGGGGCCCAGGGCTCACTGAGGTGAACTTGTCAGGCAAGCTAGAGCATCTGAACCCTACTCTCATTCATGCTATCAAGGTTAAGGGAAAAGTAAACCATGGTGATCATCAGGGACTTTGACCATGGAGTTTCCAGCTGTGCCTACACCATGCCATAAATGCCCTAAGGTTAGTATACAGACTTCTTTCACTTATAGTCTAGTTCACCCTTGTACAACTTTTTTTTTTTTTTGCTGTGTACCAGAGTGGACAAGTCTGCATGTGGGCCCTTCAGTGATAACTCCCCCTACTGCATTAAGGGTAGGTTTCCCATGGTTACCATATCTTCTTTTCTCCTACCTTTCTCCATGTGGTCCCTTTATCATCTGTTGAACAGAATCTGTTTAATCAGCCCTCATATCTACTTCAGAAGGAATAGCTCTATATGTAGGTGTAGATTCGGTGTGTCTATAGGGAAGGTGAATTCAGGGTTTTCCTATGTCACCATCTTAGACTGCCTCTGAGATATAACAATTTTAAACATATGCATCTAACAACAAAGTACTAAAATATATGGAACAAAATTTGTCAGAAATGCAGGAATAGAAAATTCAACAATAATAATGAAAGACCTCAATACACCACTATCAATAATAATACTAGGCAAAAGATCAATAGGAAAATAAAAGAATTGAACAACATTATAAACCTACAAGACTTAACAGACAGTTATAGTGCACTCACCCAACAACAGCAGAATACATTCTTATCAAGTTCCTATGGAAGAGTATCCAGGATAAACTATATGTTATGTTACAAAACAAGTATCAATAGTTTTTTAAATGAAATAATACAAAGTATCTTATCTGTCCACTATGGAAAGACACTAGAAACCAATAACAGATGAATATCTTAAAAATTCACAATTATAGAAAAAATTATAATGACTCTTAACCAATGAATAAAAGAAGAAAAAAACTCAAGGAAAATAGAAAATACTTTGAGATAATGAAAACAAAACCGTAATTACCAAAATTTATGGACTAGAGTAAAAGCAGAGTTTAGATGGAAGTGCATAGTTTTAAATGTTTATATTAAACAGGAAGAAAAATCTCAAATCATAAACCTAACAATATGACTTAGGGACCTGGCAAAAGAATAACAAAATAAATACAAAGCTAGAGGAAGAATGAAAATAATAAAGATTAGAGCTGAGAATAGATAGAATAAATAATACTAAAATTTGTATGGAACCACAAAAGACCCTGAATAGCCATCACAATCTTGAGAAAGAAAAACACAGCTGGAAGTATCACAATTCCAGGTTTCAAGATATACTACAAAGCTTCATAATCAAAACACTATGGTACTGGCACAAAAATAGACACATAGCTCAATGGAAGAGAATAGAGGACTCATAAACCCACACTTATATGGTTAATTAATCTATGACAAAGGAGAAAAGAACATACAACGGGGAAAATGACAGTCTCTTCAACAAATGATGTTGGGAAAACTAGACAGGTGTATGCAAAAGAATGAAACTGAACAACTTTCTAACACCACATGCACACACACATACACACACAAAACCCAAATGTATTAAAGACCTAAATGTGAGACCTGAAACAATAAAAAATCCTAGAAGATAACATAGAGAGTAATTTCTTTGACATTGGCTGTAGCAATATTTTTCTAGATATGTCTCTCAAGGCAAGGGAAACAAATGCAAAAATAAACTATTGGGATTATACCAAAATAAAAAGCTTCTGAACAGTGAAGGAAACAAAACAAAAAGGCAGCTGACTGAAAGGGAGAAGATGTTTGGAAATGATATATCTGATAAGGGGTGAATATCCAAAATATATAAAGAACTTATACAACTAAACACCAAAAAAAGGGCAATCTCATTTTTGAAAATAGGCAAAGGACCCAAACAGACATTTTTCCAAAGAAGTCATACAGATGGCCAACAGACACATGAAAAGATGCTCAACATCACTAATTATCAGGGAAATGCACATCAAAACCACAATGAGGTATCACCTTACACCTGTTAGAATGGCTAGAATCAAAAAAACAAGAAATAACAAGGGTTGGTGATGATGAAAAAGAAAAAGGAATCCTCGTGCACTCTTGATGGGAATGTAAATTGGTACAGCCACTGTTGAAAACAGTATGGAGTTTCCTCAAAAAACTTAAGATAGATATACTATAAATCCAACTATTCCTCTACCCAAAGAAAATGAAAGCACTATTTCAAAATGATATATGCACACCTATGTTTATTGCAGCATTGTTTACAATAGCCAAGATATAGAAGCCAACCCAGTGTCCGTCAATAAATGAATGGATAAAGACATAGTGTGTGTGTGTGTGTGTGTGTGTGTGTGTAATGGAATATGACACAGCCACAAAAAAGGATGAAATGTTGCAATTTGTGACAACATGGATGGACCTAGGTGTTTATGCTAAGTGAATTAAGTCAGACTGAGAAAGACAAATACTATATGATTTCACTCACGTGGGGTCTAAAAACAAAACAAACAAATAAACAAAAGGAAGAATCAGAACTAAAAATACAGAGAAGAAACTAATGGTTGTAATGGGGGTGATTTGGCAAAATGGGTGAAGGGGTGTGGGAGGTACAGGCTTATAGTTATGGAATGAATAAATCATGGAAATAAAAAGTACAGCATAGGGAGTATAGTTAATGATATTGTAATAGGGCTGTACAGTGATGGTTGTGGTTAGCATAGACTAACATATTGAGATGTTGAATCACTAAGTAATACACCTGAAACTACTGTAACATTGTGTGTCAACTATACTCACATTTTTAAAAACATAAAAAAGTGAACTACCAATACAAAAGAAAACAAATTTACTAAAATCAAAAATGAAACTAGCAACATTAGCGCCAATCATACAAGTATAAAAAGAATTATGAGAGAAACTATGAAAAACAGTAAGCCAATATATTTGACAACATAAATGGAATCAACAAATTTCTAGAAATACCCAAACTACCAAAATTTACTCAAGAAGAAATATAAAATATTAGCATAACTATAAAAAGTAAAGAGGCTATGGGGCACCTGGCTGGCTCAGTCTGTAGAGCATGCAAACTCTTGATCTTGGGGTTGTAAGTTTGAGCCCCACATTGGGTGTAGAGATTACTTTAAAAAAAGTAAAGAGGTTAAATCAGTAATCAAAAACCTCCCAACACAGAAAAGTCCAAAATGAAATAGCTTCTCTAAGAAAGTATACAGAACACTTAAAAACTAACTCCAATGCTTTTCAAACTCTTTAAAATAGAAAAAATATTGTTTCCTTCGCTGTGCAGCAGCTTTTTATTTAAATGTAATCCCAGTAGTTTATTTTCATTTTTGTTTCCCTTGTCTTAAGAGACATATCTAGAAAGAAGTTGCTACAGCCAATGTCAAAGAGGTTACTGCCTGTGTTCTTCTCTAGGAAAAAGATCAACAAAACTAAAAGGCAACCTATGGAATGGGACAAGGTATTTGCAAATGACATATCTGATAAAGGGTTAGTATCCAAGTTATATAAAGAACTTATAAAACTCAACACCAACAAACCAAATAATCCACATAAAAAAATGGGCAGAAGACATGAACAGACATTTTTCCAAAGAAGACATACAGATGGCCAACAGACACATGAAAAGATGCTCAACATCACTCATCATCTGGAAATGCAGATCAAAACCACAAAGAGATATCACTTCACACCTGTCAGAATGGCTAAAATCAAAAACACAAGAAACAAGTGCTGGCAAGGATGCAGAGAAAAAGGAACTTTTGTGCACTGTTGGTGGGAATGCAAACTGATGCAGCCACTGTGGAAGATGGTATCAAGGTTCCTCAAAAAGCTAAAAATAGAACTATCCTATGATCCAGTAGTCACACTACTGGGCATTTACCCAAATACAAGAACACTAATTCAAATGGATACATGCACCCCTATGTTTATAGGAGCATAATCTACAATAGCCAATTTGTGGAAACAGCCCAAATGTCCATCAACTGATTAACGGATAAGAAAGAAGTGGTATAGATATAAAATAGAATATTACTCAGCCATAAAAAAGGATGAAATCTTGCCATTTGCAGCAACATGGATGGAACTAGAATGTATAATACTAAGTGAAAAAGTCAGAGAAAGAAAAATACCATATGACTTCACTCATATGTGGAATTTAAGAAAGAAAACAAATGAACAAATAAGGGAAAAAAGGGGGAAAACCAAGAACCAGACTCTTAACTATAGAAAACAAACTCTTAACTATAGAAAACAAGCTGATGGTTACCAGAGGGGAGGTGGGTGGAGTGATGGGTTAAATAGGTGTCAGGTATTAAGGAGGGCACTTGTGATGAGCACTGGGTGTTGTAAGGAAGTGTTGAATCATTAAATTCTACACCAGAAACTAATATTACACTGTATGTTAACTAACTGGAATTTAAATAAAAACTTGAGAAAAAAATGAGAAAATGTTTCTTAACTGACTCCATTAAGCCAGAATATCCCTGATACCAAAGATAAATAGAGACATCACAAGGAAAGTAAACTATATATAAATATGTTATAAATATAGATATAAAAGTTCCCAACATAACACTAACAAACAGAATTAAGAAACACTTAAACACTTAAACAATGTTTTGCAGGTTAAGCCTTTGCCTTTGCCTAGGTCATGATCCAGGGTCCTGGGATTGAGCCTCACGTCAGGGTTCCCTCTCAGCAGGGAGTCTGCTTCTCCCTCTCTCTCTGCCCCTCCCCCCATGCTGGTGTAAGCATGCACTCTCTCTCTCTCACATAAATAAAATCTTAAAAAAAACAATGTTTTGCATCATTACCAGTAAGTTTTATTTCAGGAATATAAAGGTAATTCAACATAGAAAATTAGCAAATATACTATGTCAAATTAATAGAATGAAGAAGAAACAGTATTACCATAATAGATGGAGGAAAAGAACTTTACAAAGTCCAACACCTTGTCATGTTAAAAAAAAACAGGAATATGAGAAACTTCCTAAATCTGATAAAAACATTTATTTTAAAAATCCATAAAATATCATAATTAGTGTTAAAAGCCAGAAAACCTTCTCTCAAATCAGGAACAAGACAAGGATGCTTGTTTTCTCCACTGATATTCAACACTGTGCTGGAAATTCCAGCAAGAGTAATTAGAAGGGGAACAAGATAAAAGTTATTCAAACTGGAAAGGAAGAAGTAAAATGTAGTTGCAGATCACATGATTTTATATATGGAATGTCATTTAAAAATCCACAAAAATCTATTACAGCTAACAAATGAATTAAGGAAAGTTGTAAGATACAAGATCAACATGCAAAAATCAAATATGTATCTATACACTAATAATTTTATTTTTTTAAATTTTTTTTAAAGATTTTATTTATTTATTTGAGAGAGAGAGAATGAGAGACAGAGAGCACGAGAGGGAAGAGGGCAGAGGGAGAAGCAGACCCCCTGCTGAGCAGGGAGCCCGATATGGGACTTGATCCCGGGACTCCAGGATCATGACCTGAGCCGAAGGCAGTCACTTAACCAACTGAGCCACCCAGGCGCCCCTATACACTAATAATTTTAAATACCAAAAAATAAATTAGTTAAAATTTTTTTACAATAGCATCAAAAAACCAAAATACTATATATACATATAATACTATATCCTTACTATAGTAAGGAGATTGAATCTGTATTCAAGAACCTCCCAACAAACAAAATTCCAGGACTGCATGCCTTCACTGGTGAATTCTACCAAACACTTAAAGATTTAATAACTACCCTTCTTAAAATCTTCCAAAAATAGAAGAGAAAGAAACACTTCTAAGTTCATTTTTATGAGGCCAGAATTACCCTGATATTAAAACCAGAGAAATACACCACAAAAAAGAAAATTACAGGCCAATACTTCTGATGAAAATAGATATGAAGATTCTCGAAAAAATATTAGCAAATCATACTCAACAATGAGTTGAAAGGATTATACAACACGATCAAGTAGAATTTAGTCCAGAGATGCAAGGATGGTTCAATATGTGCAGATCAATCAATGAGATACACCAGATTACTAAATGAAGGATAAAAAATTATATAATCATTTCAATAAATGCATAAAAAGCATTTGACAAAATTCAACACACATTTATGATAAAAGCTCTCAACAAAGTGGGTATAGAGGAAACATACCTCAATATCATTAGGACAATATATGGCAAGCCCACAGCTAATATCAAGCAATGGTGAGGGGCACCTGGGTGGCTCAATCAGTTAAGCGTCTGCCTTTGGCTCAGGCCATGATTCCAGCATCCTAGGATCAAGCCCTGCATTGGGCTTCCAGCTCAGCAGGGAGCCTGCTTCTCCCTCTCCCTCTGCCCTGCTTATGCTCTCTCTGTCTCTCTCTCTCAAATAAATAAAATCTTAAAAAAAAAAAAAACAATGGTGAAAAGCTGAGGACTTTTCTTCTAAGATCAGGAACAAGACAAGTGTGTCCACTTATCACTTTTACTCAATGTAGTATTGGAATCCTTAGCCACAACAATTAGGCAAGAAAAATAAATAAAGTGGAAAGGAAAAAGTAAAACTGTAACTATTTGTGGATGACATGATTTTATATATAGAAAACCCTGAAGACTCTACCAAAAGAATGTTAGAACTAGTAAACAAATTTAATAGAGGGTACAAAATCAACATAAAAAATCTGTTGCAATTCTATACACTAATAATAAACTATCCAAAAGTGAAATTAAGAAAACAATCTCATTTACAATTGCATCAAAAATAATAAAATACCTAGGAATAAATCTAACCAAGGTGGTGAGAGATCTGTACACTGAAAACTATAAGACATGGATGAATGAAATTGAAGAAGATATAAATAAATGGAAAGATATTCTGTGATCATGGATTGGAAAAAGTAAAATTGCTAAAATGTCCATATTACTCAAAACTATCTACAGAGTCAGTTCACTCCCTATCAAAATTCCAATGGCATTATTCACAGAAATAAAACAAACAATCCTAAAATGTTTATGGAATCACAAAAGACCCCAAATAGCAGAAGCAATCTTAAGGGGAAAAAAAAAAACTGGAGACATCATACTCTGATTTCAAACTATATTATAAAGCTATAGTAATCAAAACAGTATGGAATTGGCAAAAAAAGACACATAGATCAATGGAAAGAATGGAGGGCACAGAAAGAAACTCATGCATATATAGCCAACTAATTTATGATGAAGGGGCCAAGGACATAGAATGGGGAAAGGATAGTCTCTTTAATAAATTGTGTTGGGAAAACTGGACAACCACATTCAAAAGAATGAAAATAGACTACTATCTTACACCATACACAAAAATTAACTAAAAATGGATCAAAGAAGGCACCTGGGAAGCTCAGTTGGTTAAGCATCTGCCTTCAGGCCAGGTCATGATCTCAGGATCCTGGGATCAAGTCCCACATCTGGCTCCTCACTCAGTAGGGAGCCTGGTTCTCCCTCTGCCCCTTACCCTGCTCATGCACTCTCTCTCAAATAAATAAAACCTTTTTTAAAAATGGATCAAAGATTTGAATGTAAGACCTGAAACCATAAAACTCCTAGAAGAAAACAAAAGCAGTAAGATTCTTGTGATTGGTCTTGGCAATGATTTTTAAATCTGACTCTAAAAGCAAAAATAAACAAGTGGGACAACCTCAATCTAAAAAGCTTTTGTACAGCAAAGGAAACCATCAACAAATGAAAAGGCAAACTCCTGAATGGGAGAACATATTTTTCAATTATATTCAATAAAAGATTAGTATCCAAAATATATGAAGAACTCAAACATCTCAATAAACCCAAAACTATCAATCCAATTTAAAAAAAAAATGGGCAGATGAACTGAATGGTCATTTTCCAAAGATTGTCAGATTGTCATTAGGTACATGAAATTTCCTCAACATCACATGAAGTTTCCTGCAACATCAAATGCAAATCAAAACCTCAATGAGATAGTACCCCACACTTTTTAGAGTGGGTATTATGAAAAAGACAAGAAATATCAAGGTTGGCGAGGATGTGGAAAAAAGGGAATCCTTGTGTACTTTTGGTGGGAATTCTGGTGCAGCCACCATGGAAAAATGTGGAGTTTTCTAAAAAAAAATAAAAATAGAACTACCATATGAAGAAAAAAAAGGAGAACTACAGCATGGTCCAGCAATTCCACTTCTGGGTCTTTATTCAAGGAAAATGAAAACATGTATTTGAAAATATGTATGCATGCCTGTGTTTATTGCATTATTTACAATAGCCAAGGTATGGAAACAACCTAAGTGTCCATCAATAGATAAAATGGGCAAAGAAAATATGGTATATATGTGTGTGTGTGTGTGTGTGTGTGTGTGTAGGAATACTACTCTGCCATAAAAAAAGAATGAAATCTTACCATTTTTGCCAACATGGATAGATTTTGAGGGTATTATGCTAGGTGAAGTAAGTCAGACAGAGAAAGACAAATACCTATGGTTTCGCTTATATGTAAAATCTAGAAAACAAAAGAAACTGGGACACCTGGCTGGCTCAATTAGAAGAACATGTGATTCTTGATTTCAGGGTCATGAGTTTGAGCCCTGCATTGGGCATAGAGATTAGTTAAATAAATAAATTTTTTTTAAAAAGTAAACAAAAGAAATTAACAAACAAAACTCATAGATAGAGAGAACGGTATGGTGGTTGCCAGGTGTTGTGGGTTTGGGGTGGGTGAAATAGGTGAAGAGGGTCAAGAGGTACAAACTTCCTTTATAAAATAAATGTCATGGGTATGTAATGTACAGCATGGTCACTATAGTCAATAATATTGTAGTGCATTTTGAAAGTTGCCAAGAGTAAGTTTTAAAAGTTTTCATCACAAGAAAAAAATTTTTGGTAAGTTTGTATTGTGATGATAGTAACTAAATTTATTGTGGTGATTATTTTGTAGTGCATACAAACATTTAATCATTATGTTGTATACCTGAAATTAATATATTTATATTACATATAGCATTACATCATAACATATATTATACCTCAAAAAATCATTTATGATTCTATACAAACAACAAATTGTGCAAAAAATTAAATTAAAGAAACAGTCCCATACACTAGAGCATCAAAATAATAAAATCCTTGGGAATAAATTTAACAAAGAAGTTGAAATATCTGTATAATGTAATCTGTAAGACATTGATGAAAGCAAATGAAGAAGACACAAATAAGTGGAAAGATATTTTGTGTTCATAGATTGGAAGAATATTAAGTTACCCATACTACCCAAAGTGATCTACAGACTCAATGAAATCTGTATCAAAATTCCAATGGCATTTTTCCAGAAATAGAAAAAAAATCCTAAATTTAATATGGAACCACAAAAGATCCCAAATATCCAAATCAATCCTGAGAAAGAAAAACAAAGCCAGACATCACAGTTCCTGCTTTCATAGTATATTACAAAGCTCTAGAAATAAAAAGAAAATATGACACTGCCATAAAAACAGATAAAAGACCAATGGAACAGAATCAAATGCCCAGGAATAAATCCACTCATATACAATCAACTATTAGACAAGGGATCCAAGAATACTCAATAGAAATAAGAAAGTATCTTCAATAAATGGTGCTGAGAAAATCGGATATTTACATGCCAAAGAATGAAAGTGGATTCCTATTTTACACCACTTATAAAAATTAACTCAAAATAGACTAAAGACTTAAATGTAAAACCTGAAACTATAAAATCCTAAGAAGAAAAATTATTGAAAAAGCTTGCTGATATTGGACTTGGTAATGATTTTATAGATATGTCACCCAAAGTACAAGCTCAAAAGCAAAATTTAACAGGCGAGAATACATCAAACTAAGAAACTTCTGCACAGCAGAAAAAAAAAAAAACCAAACCAAACCAAACAAAACAAAAATGAAAAAGCAACCTTCAAAATGGGACAAAATATTTATAAGTCACATATGTGATAAGGGGTTAATAACCAGAATATATAAAGAGTTCATGCAACTAAATTAAAAATCCATAATCCAATTAAAATAAGCAAAGAACATGAATAGACATTTTTCCAAAGAAGATATTCAAATGGCCAACAGGTTTATGAAAATGTGGTCAACTCCATAATCCAATTAAAATAAGCAAAGGACATGAATAGACATTTTTCCAAAGAAGATATTCAAATGGCCAATAGGTTTATGAAAATGTGGTCAACATCACTATCATCAGGGAAATGCCAATCAAAACCCCAGTTGAGATAACTTCGCACCTATTAGAATGGCTACTAATGAACAGACAAAAGATAACAAGTGCTAATGAATATGTGCAATAAAGGGAACCCTGGTGCACTGTTGGTAGCAATGTAAATTGACACATCCACTATGAAATACAATATGGAGGTTTCCAAAAAACTAAAAATAGAACTACCATATGATCCAGAAATTCCACTTCAAGGTATGTATATAATGCAAGTGAAATCAAGATCTTGTAGAGATTCTGTACTTCTATGTCCATTGCAGCATTATTTATAATAACTAAGACATGAAAACAACCTAAATGTCCATCAATGAATGAATGGATAAAGAAAATTATATATATACATATATATGTATAAATGAAGAAAATGTGATAGATAGATAGATGATAGATAAAATGAACATAGATGCAAAGAATCTCAAAAAATACTAGCAAACCAAATTCAACAGCACATTAAAAGGTACATACACCATGAGCAGGTGTGAACAAGTGGGATCCATCCCTGGGATGCAAGGATGGTTTAACAGAAGCAAGTCAAAAATTTGATTCATCACATTAATGAAATGGAAGGTAAAATGATATGATCTCAATAAATGCAGAAAGAGCATTTGATGAAATTCAACATCTATCCATGATAAAAACTCTTAACAAATTAAGTATGAAAGAAAGGTAGCTCAAAATAATAAAGATCATATGTTACAAGCCCACAGCTAAAATCATACTCAAGAGTAAAAGGTTGAAAGCTTTTTCCCTAAGATTAAGAACTAGATAGACATGGGTGACCACTCTCACCACTCCTATTGTACATAGTACTGGAAGTCCTAGCCAGAACAATCAGGTGAAAAAAATTAATAAAAGACATCCAAATCGTAAAAGGAGGAGTAAAAGTATTTAGACTAACTAAGAAAAAAAAGAAAAGACTACTAACTGAAATCTGAACTGAGAAGAAATTACTAACAATTTTACTAACATTAAAAGGATTATAAGAAACTACTATAAACAAATATACACTAAAAAATGAAATAACAGATAAAATGGATAAATTCCTAGAAACCCACAACCTATTAAGAGTTATTGATGAAGAAATAGAAATTCTGAAAAGATCAATAATGAATAAAGAAATTGGATGGAACTGGAGGAGATTATGCTAAGTGAAATAAGTCAAGCAGAGAAAGACAATTATCATATGGTTTCACTTATTTGTGGAACATAAGGAATAGCATGGAGAACATTAGGAGAAGGAAGGGAAAAATGAAGGGGGGGAAATCAGAGGGGGAGACTAACCATGAGAGAATATGGACTCTGGGAACAAACTGAGGGTTTTGGAGGGGGGATGGGTTAGCCCGGTGATGGGTACTAAGGAGGGCACATATTGCATGGAGCACTGGATGTTATACGCAAACAATGAATCATGGAACACTACATCAAAAACTAATGATGTACTGTATGGGGACTAACATAACATAATAAAAAAACTATTGCAGAGAAAAATATTTCATACATTGAATTCCTAAAGAAACCTTTTTAGTATATGTATTTGTAAAAGCCAAACAGATTGAAAAAAATATCTATACACTCAAATCTAAAAATCAATGGCTAACAGTCATATAATACATTGTATCATTTTCTATTTTAAATGGTTGCTTGGGAAAACACTTATAAGGTTAAAAAAAAAACACGTGGACTCTTAACGGTGTTTATTAAAAATGTGCCGGTAATCAAACAAAATGCTTTTTATATAAAGCTAGGAAAGTTATTAACACAGGAATGATAATCATATTCCTTTCCTTCTCTTTCTCTATAGCAGACAGCTTCATTCAATACTAAGCCCATTTACTACTAAAAAAATGTCATCTTGTCAATTAAAGTGGTTTTTAAACCAATGATGAAAAGTTGCCTAAAAACATAAATACGAAAAAAAAGGAAATTGAACCAGTAATTTTTTAAAGATTTTATTTATTTATTTGAGAGGAAGAGAGAGAGCGAGCACAAGCAGTGGGGAGAGGCAGAGGGAGGGAGAGGGAGAAGCAGGCTCCCCACTGAGCAGCACTGAGTGAGACTCAATCCCAGGACCCCGGGATCACAACCTGAGCTGAAGGCAGACACTTAAGGGCTTAACTGACTGAGCCACGCAGGCACCCCTGAATCAGTAATTTAAAACCTCTAAAGAAAACCACAGCCTGATACCATTATTAACACCAATTTTTCTGAAACTCTTCCAAAACACTGAAGAAGAGGGAACACTTCCAAACTTATTTTATGAAGCCAGCTCTACCCTGATACCAAAGCTGGGCAAAGACACTGTATGAAAATTACAGACCAATATCCATGATGAATATTGATGTAAAAAATTTTAAGAAAATACTAACAAACCAAATTCAATAGTACATTAAAAGGACTATACATGATGATCAAGTGGGATTTATTCCTGCAGTGGAAGGATGGTTCAACATATGAAAATCAATGATGTAAGACACCACATTAGCAGAGTAAAGGACAAAGTTACTGTCTTATCTCAACTGATACAGAAAAAAAAGCATTTACCAAAATCCAACACTCTTACAATAAATTAATAAGGCATCCAAGAAACTTGGAATACAAAGAAACTACCTCAACATAATAAAATCTATATATGAAAAACTCAGAACTAACATCATATACTACATTAAAAGACTGAAAATTTTTCCTTTAAGGTCATGAATATTACAAAGGTGCTTGTGTTTACCAATTGTGTTCAGCATATTACTGGAATTTCTAGCCAGAGTTATTAGAAAAAAACCATCCAAATTGGAAAGAAAGAAGCAATATTATATGTTTGTAGGCAACATGTTGTTACATGAAGAAACCACTAATATTCCACCAAAAAACTGTTAGAAGTAATAGACATATTCAGTAAACTTAAAGGATACAAAACACACAAAAAAACCCCATGACATTCCTATATAAAAAAAAGTTTAAAAATGAAAAAGAAGTTAAAATAATTTTATTTACAACACCATCAGAAAAAACCTTAGGAATAAATTTAACCAAGGAGACAGAAGACTTGTATACTAAACTACAAAATGTTTTTAAGAAATTAAAGAAGTTAGGACCATGGTTATATGATAAAAATAACTTGTATGTAAAACTGTGGTTGATGAAGAATGATTTTTAAATTCATAAAATGTTTTGCCTATTAATGAATAAATAAATGAAAATATATCTTGTGTTCATGGATTAGAAGAATTAATATTGTTGTCACTACCATTCAAATTGATTGACAGATTCAATATAATACTTTCATAAATTCCAGTGACATTTTTTGCAGAAATAGAAAAGTCCACCCTAAAATTCATATGGGATCTCAAAGAACTCCAAATAGCCACAAAAAATCTTAAAAATGATTAAAGCTGGAGGTCTCACACTTCCTAATATCAAAACTTGCTATCGTGTTACCACAATCAAAATAGTGTGGTACTGGCATAAAGACAGACATATAGACTAATGGAATACAAAAGAGAATCCAGAAATAAGCTCTCATATCTATTGTCAAATAATTTTTGACAAGGGTGTCAAGACCTTTCAATGTGGAAAAGACATTCTTTTCAACAAATGGTGATGGAAAAATTGGAGATTCACATGCAAAAACAATTAATTGGACCCTTATCTTACACCATGTACAAAGATTAACTCAAAAGGGATTAAAGACCTAAATGCAAGAGCTGAAACTGTAAACCTGATAGAAGACAATGCAGGGGAAAATCTCCATGACATTGGATTTGGTAATGATTTCTTAGCTATAACACCAAAAGTAAGAAAACAGAGGAAATAATAGATAAGTTGGACTACATCAAAATTAAAATGTTTTGTGCATCAAAGAACACAGAGTGAAAAATCAACCCATAGAATAGGATAAAATATTTTTAAACAATATAACTGATAAGGAGTTATTATCTAAAATATATAAATAACTCTTGGAGTCTGGGTTCAAAATTCCAGCATAGGAAAATCTTGAATTCACCTCCACTCATGGACACACCAAACCTGAAGCTACATATGGAACAGCTTCCTCTGAAAATAACATAAAAACTGGCTAACTCTTACACATCATACAGATGAGAGAAAGCCCATATTAAAGCAGTTAGGAGAGGCTGGAACACAGTCTCACTATAAACTCCATCCCTGGCATGATGACCAACAATTGGGAGGTAACTCAAGACCTGGACCTTCTTCCTGAGGAATGAAGCTTTCAAAACCCACATTGAGCACCTCATCTTTTAAGATCTGCATCTGAGAGATGAGCCCTCAAAACTTCTAGACTTGAAAACCAATGGGGCTTGTGTCCACAAGACCCACAATGCTATAAAGAACAACTTATGGGGGTGCCTGGGTGGCTAGGTCAGTTAAGCATCTAACTCTTGATTTTGGCTCAGGTCATGAGCTCATGGTTGTGAATCAAGCCCCTCAGAGTCTGCTTAAAGTTTCTTTCCCTCTGCCCCTCCCTGCCACTCATATGTTCATATTCTCTCTCTCAAATAAATCTTTTTAAAAAAGAACAACTTATGGGATGCAGCAAAAGCAGATCAACTGGGAAGTTTATAGCAATAAATGCCTACCTCAAGACAAAAGAAAATATCAATTAAACAACTTTATACCCAAAGGAACTAGAAAAAGAACAAATAAAGCCCAAAGTTAGTAGAAGCAACAATTTAAAAAGATCAGAGAGGAAATAAATGAAATAAAGACTAAAAAGACAATAGGAAAGAGCAGTGAAATCAAGAGCTGGTTGTTTGAAAAGATAAGCAAAACTGATAAACCTTTAGCCAAATTTACTGAGAAAAAGAGATAAATAAAATCAGAAATGAAGGATATGTTATAACTGATACCACAACAATACAAAATGTCATTAGAAACTACTATGAACAATTATACATCACCAAATTTCACTACCTAGAAGAAATAAATTCCTGGAAACATAAAACCTACCAAGACTGAATAATGAAGACATAAAAACTCTGAGCAGACCAATTACTAATGAAGAGATTGAATCAATAACCAAATACCTCCCAACTAACAAAAGTGCAGGAACAGATGGCTTCACTGGAATTTCTACCAAATATTCAAAGAAGAATTACTATCATTCCTTCTCAAACTCTTCCAAAAAATGAGGAGGATACTTTTCCAGACTCATTTTTGGAAGCCAGTATTGCCCTGATATCAAAACCAGACAAAATTCTACAAGAAAATAAAATTACAAGACTTATTAACAATTTACAAAAATTCCCAACAAAATATTAACAAATCAGACTCAACAATACATTAAAAGGTTCATAACCATGATCAAGTGGGATTTATTCCAGGGATCCAAGAATGGTTCAACATTGGCAAATCAATCAATGTGATACACAACATGGCCAAAATGAAGGATAAAAATTATATAATTATCTCTAAAGATACAGAAAATGCATTTGATAAAATTCAACATCCATTTATGATAGAAACTCTCAACAAAGTGGGTATTAGAGGGAATCTACATCAACATAATAAAGGCCATGTATGATAAGCCCAAAGCTAGCATTGTACTCAACAGTGAATAGCTGAAAGCTTTTCCTCTAAGATCAGGAACAAGACAAGGATGCCCATTCTTGTCACTTTCATTTAACATAGGTAGTGGAAGTCCTAGCTGCAGCAATCAAACAAGAAAAAGAAATAAAAGACATCCAAATTGGAAAGCATTAGTGTTTTACCACTTCAAGTGACATGTAGTAAACTTACTTCCATTTAGATTTAGATTTAGATTTAGGTTTAGATTTAGATTTCTGTATCTTCCCTACTTTTAAAATATAATTGTCTTAAGTATTTCCTTTATGTATATTGACTATCAGATCAGATGGCATTATAATTTTTACTTCAACAATCAACTATGATTTAAGAAACTCATTATCAGTAGGATGGTCTCATATTTTCTATACACTCTGTTTTCATCAATTGTAATGTTCTTTCCTTTGTGAAATTCCAAGGATTTTTTTTCTTTTTATAAAAACTTCCTTTTGTAAGGAGAACTTCCTTTTAGTCTGTCTTTAAGGGTAGATTTGTAAGTAAATTCTCTTAGTTTTCCTTTGTCTGAAAATATCTTTATTTCTCCCTCATTCCTGATGGATATTGTTGCTATTTATAGAATTTTGATCTAATGGGTTGGTTTTTGTTTGTTTGAATTTCAGCACTTCAAATATGTTGTACCACTTCCTTCGGGCCTCCCTGGTTTCAGAGTAGAAATCTCCTGTCATTCAAATTGATGATCCCTTATTGGTAATGTGGCATTTCTCTAAGACTGCTTTCAAGTCTTGGTGTTTATATTCAGAAGTTTAATTGTGATATGACCTGGTGCAGATTTCTTTGAGTTTATCCTAGCTGAATTTAAATAGATTACTGAAATATGCAAAAATTAAAAACTGACTATGTGCTCAGTAGTAGAATGGAGATGATAGATTATGGAACTGGTGAATTTGAAACAGATCAATGGAACTTATCCAAACTGAACAACAGAGAGACTATAAACTGAAAGCAGTCATCAGGGACCTGTGGGACTTGAACAATAGAGAGAACATTTGTACCATTTGAGTCCTGAAAGGAGAGGAGAGACCCAGTTGGACTGAAAAAAGTATTAGAAGAAATAATGGCTGGAAACTCCTGAAATCTGGTGAAAGACATAACCTGAAGATTCAAGAAGTGAATGAAATTCAACTAGGATAAACTCAAAGAAATCTGCACCAGGTCATATCATAATTAAACTTCTGAATATAAACACCAAGACTTGAAAGCAGTCTTAGAGAAATGCCACATTACCAATAAGGGATCACCAGTTTCTATATATAGAAAGTTATATATATATATATAAAGATATATATAAAGTTACTTATAATATAGTTGTATATAGATATATATATATTATAACTATATGCATACTATATATGCTATATAGATATACTATAGTATATTGATATATATAGTAGTATAGTATAGTAATATAGTAGTACATAGTAGTATACTATATATAGTAGTAGTAGTATACTATAGTATAGTAGTACAGTGGTATAGTATAGTATATCTATATAGTGTAGTATATCTATAATACAGTATATTTGTATATATATAGTATATAGTATATATACAGATTATATATAGATTATATAGTATATATAGAAAGTTATATATATATATATATATTATAGAAACTGCTAAGAAAACTATATAAGGCAATATACTAAAAAAGAAAAAAACCTATACTAAAGAAAAAAACAAACTATAAATAAATCAAAATGGAATCCTAAAAGTGAGTAACTCACAGGAAGGCAAGAAAAGTGTAGTATTAGGGAAAATGAGAACCAGAGGAAACAAACAAAACATACAATTAAATGACAGGCTTAACTACTAATATATCATCAACTACCTTAAACTCTAATGTTCTAAATGCAGTAATTTAAAGACAGAGATTCATAGAGTGGATTAAAAACAAAAATGATCCAATTATATGCTTCTATAAGAAATTCACTGCAGGTTTGATAATGTAGGTAGCTTAAAACTAAAAGGATGGAAAAATATATACCATGAAACATTAATTTTTTTTTAAAGATTTTATTTATTTATTTGAGAGAGAGAATGAGAGACAGCACAAGAGGGAAGAGGGTCAGAGGGAGAAGCAGACCCCCCGCTGAGCAGGGAGCCCGATGCGGGGACTCGATCCTGGGACTCCAGGATCATGACCTGAGCCGAAGGCAGTCGCTTAACCAACTGAGCCACCCAGGTGCCCGAAACATTAATTTTTTTTTAAAGATTTTATTTATTTATTTGAGAGAGAGAGAACGAGAGACAGAGAGCAGGAGAGGGAGGAGGGTTAGAGGGAGGAGAAGCAGACTCCCCGCCGAGCAGGGAGCCCGATGCGGAACTCGATGCGGGACTCGATCCTGGGACTCCAGGATCATGACCCGAGCCGAAGGCAGACGCTTAACCATCTGAGCCACCCAGGCGCCCCCGAAACATTAATTTTTAAAAGCAGTGTTTCTGTTGAGAATCAGAAAACGTGGACTTCAAAACAAAGAAAATTATTAAAGGCAAAAAAGGACTTCTGATTGACCAGGAAGACATAAAATGTGTAAGCATTAAACAGCAAAGCTTCAAAATACATGAAGCATAAACTGATAGAAACAAAAGGACAAAGAGACAAAATTCACAATTCACTTAAAAATTCAGTCTTTGTTGTGATAGGATTTTCACTGTTTGATCAACTAGTACAAAAAAATAATATTTAACTTTTGACAAAAACATATCTGGTAACATTTTAAAAAACCTATTGTATATGTGTATAATTTTGATCCTTATAAAGACCACTTCAGGTACTAATATTATTTCATTTTACAGATGGAGAAGGTTATGTTTCAGGAACAACATGTCCAAAATCATAGTGGGTAGTGGAAAAAGATACATGGAAAATTTCTGTAAGATATCAAAAAGAAAAATAGAGAACAATAAAAGTGTCCACCTTTCTATCCTATATTTGTTACAGCAGGTACATTTATTCATAATAAATCACAAAGTTATGCAAAAGAAATTGTGATTATTTTTTATGAAATCATTGTGAATATTCTTTTTTCTTGCTGTATTTTATACATTTTCTTCAATGACTTTCTATTTCTCATGTAATATGTAAAAAAAGTTAAAGTCATGTGAAACAAGCTGGCATTTTAAGACAATCTGATTCATAAAATTTTAAAAAATTTAATATAAAGTGATGAAGTTCATTTAGGGAAATAAATACTCTCCCAATGTTAATAAAAACATGCATTACTACAACCATAATAGAGGGTAATTGGACATTATAATAAAAAATCTTCAAGATGCTTTTATCTATGATTTCTCCTGACAATGTGTACCAAATTAATAATATTTAATATAAGGAAGGATTATTTTGCTATGTTCATAGCAGCCTCAGTTTAAAAAAATAATAGACTTCATATAGTAGAACTGTTACAGATTTACAGAAAAACTGAGTAGATAGTACAGAGCATTCCCTTATTATCTGTGTTAGTGTGGTGCATTTGTTATAATTCACAAATCAATATTGACACATTATTATTAAAAAAGATCAATACTTTACATTAAGTTTCCTTCATTTTCTTGGGCAGTTCTATTGGTTTTGACAAATGCATAATATCATGTATGCATCATTAAAGTCTAATAGAGATTAATTTCACCAAAATCCCATACTTTACCTATCCATCTCTCTCTCCCTCCCACAGAACCCTGGCAACCACTGATATTTTTACCATCTCTATAGTTCTGCATTTACTGAAATGCCATATAGTTGGAATAATACAATATGTAGCCTTTTCAGGCTGACTGCTTTAGTATTATTCATCTAAGTTTCTTCCATGTCTTTTTGTGACTCATTTCTTTTTTGCACTAAAAAATATTCCACTGTGTGGATATATGAGTTTATCCATTCACCTATTGAATAATATCTTGGTTGTTTGTAGCTTTTGGAAATTATGAATAAAGGTGCTATATGGAATTACATGCAGGTTTTTATGTTGACATAGCATCAATTTATTTTGGTCAATATCTGGGAGCACTATTGCTGGATTTTATAGTAAGACTATGTTTAGCTTTGTAAGAAACTGCCAAATGGTCTTGCTAAGTAGCTGTTATATTTTACATCACCAGCAGCAACACACGATAGTGCGTATTTCTCTTCATTATTGCTACCATTTGGTGTTGTCAGTGTTTTGGATTCTGGCCATTCTAATAGGTGTGTAGTAGTATCTTACTGTAGTTTTCATTTGCAATTACTTAATGACATATGATGTTCAAAATCTTTTCATTTGTTTATTTGTTATCTGTATATCTTCTTTGATGAGGTTTCTGTTCATATCTTTTGCGCATTTTTTTACATTCATTTATTTATTTGAGAGAGAGAGCACAGAAGGGGAGGGGCAGAAAGAATCTCAAGCACACTCCCCACTGAGTGCGGAGCCCCATGAAGGGCTCCATCTCACAACTCTGAGAGCATAACCCGAGCCAAAATCAAGAGTCAGATGCTTAACCAACTGAGCCACCCAGGCACCCCTTGCCCATTTTTTAAAAATTGGGATGCTTGTTCCCTTATTTTTGAGTTTTAAGAGTTCTTTGAGGGGTGCCTGGGTGGCTTAGTCGTTAAGCGTCTGCCTTCGGCTCAGGTCATGATCCCAGGGTCCTGGGATCGAGCCCCGCATCGGGCTCCCTGCTCAGTGGGAGGCCTGCTTCTCCCTCTCCCAATCCCTTGCTTGTGTTCCCTCTCTCGCTGTGTCTCTCTCTGTCAAATAAATAAGTAAAATCTTTAAAAAAAAAAAAAGAGTTCTTTGAATATTTTGGAACAACCCTTTACCAGATATGTGTTTTACAAATATTTTCTCCTTGACTGTGGTTTGCCTTTTTATTCTCTTTTTTTTAAGATTTTATTTATTTATTTGACAGAGAGACAGCAAGAGAGGGAACACAAGCAGGGGGAGTGGGAGAGGGAGAAGCAGGCTTCCCGAGGAGCTGGGAGCCCGATGCGGGGCTCAATCTCAGGACCCTGGGATCATGACCTGAGCTGAAGGCAGACGCTTAACGACTGAGCCACCCAGGCGCCCCACCTTTTTATTCTCTTAACAGTGACTTTCACATAGCAGAAGGTTTTAAACTTCACTGTATTTTTATTTATATTTTCCCAGAGTTATTGAGGTATAATTCACAAATAAAATTTGATACATTTAAAGTATAAAACCTAATGATTATAATATACATATACATTGCAAAATGATCATCACAATTAAGTTAATTATCATATCCAATACCTCACACAGCTACTTTTTTTCTATGGTGACAATGATTAGATCTACTCTTTTGTGGAATTTAAGAAACAAAACAGATGAACATAGGGGAAAGGAAGGAAAAATAAAATAAGATGAAAACAAAGAAGGAGGCAAACCGTAAGAGCCTGTAACTATAGGAAACAAACTGAGGGTTGCTGGAGGGGAGGTGGGTGGGGGGATGGGGTAATTGGGTGATGGACCTTAAGGAGGGCACTTGAAGTAATGAGAACTGGGTGTTATATGCAATTGATGAATCACTAAATTCTACATCTGAAACTAATAACACAGTCTAGGTTAATTAAATTGAATTTAAATAAAAAAAATTTTAAAAGATCTCTTTTAGCAAGTTTTGAGTGTACAATATAGTATTAACTATATTGCCTATGCTGTACATTTCATTCCCTAACTGAAATTTGTATCCTTTGACCAACATCTATTTCCTCCATACCCTCAGTCTTTTGCCATCTCCATTCTACTCTGTTTCAATGAGTTTGTCTTTTTGTATTGTTTTGTTTTGTTTTTAGATTCCACATGTGAGATCATACAGTATTTGTCTTCCTCTGTCTTTCTCTGCTAAGTGGCATAATGTCCTCCAGATTCATCCATGTTCTTGCAAATGACAGAATTTTTTTATGGATCAATAATATTCCACTGTGTGTATGTATACACACACATATGTATATATTTTTTCTTAATTTTTCATCCATTGATGTACACTTAAGTTGTTTCCCTATGTGGCTATTGTGAATAATGCTGCATTGAACATGGGAATGTAGGTATCTCTCTGAGATACTGATTTTATCTATCATCTATTATCTATCTATCATCTATCTTTCTATCATCTATCTATCTATCTATCTATCTATCTATCTATCTATCATCTATCATCTATCTATCATCTATCTACCTATCATCTCCAGAAGTGGAATTGGTGGATCATATAGTAGTTCTATTTTAATTTTTTTAGGAACCTCCATACTGTTTTCTTTTTTTTTTTTTTAAAGATTTTATTTATTTATTTGACAGAGAGAGACATAGTGAGAGCAGAAACACAAGCAGGGGGAGTAGGAGAGGGAGAAGCAGGCCTCCCGTGGAGCAGGGAGCCTGATATGGGACTCAATCCCAGGACCCTGGGATCATGACCTGAGCCGAAGACAGACGCTTAACGACTGAGCCACCCAGGCGCCCCTCCATACTGTTTTCCATAATGGCTGTGCCACTTCACATTCCCACTAACAGTGTACAAAGGTTTCCTTTTTTTCATATCCTTGCCAACACTTGCTATTTCTTGTCTTTTTGATAATAGTTATCCTAACAGGTTTGAGGTGATATCTTACTGTGATTTTGATTTGCATTTGCCTAATGATTGGTGCTGTTGAGCACATTTTCATGTACCTGTTAGCCATGTCTTCTTTGGAAAATATCTATTGAGGTCATTTGCTCATTTTTAAGTAAGTTTATTTTTATTATATTGAGATGTATGAATTCCTTGTATATTTTACAAATTAACCCATCAACATATATATTGTTTGCAAATATTTTCTTCCATTCCATAGGTTGCCTTTTCACTCTATTGATTATTTTCTTTGCTATGCAGAAGCTCTTTAGTTTGATATTGAGTCCCACTTGTCTATATTTGCTTTGGTTGCCTGTGCTTTTGGTGTTGTATCAAAAAATCAGTGCAAAGATCAAGTCCCTTAAGTTTTCTTCTAGTTTTATGGTTTCCAGTCTTACATTTAAGTTAATTTTTGAACAGTGTAAGATAGGAGTTCAGTTTCATTCTTTTGCATGTGGATGTCCAATTTTCCAACACTATTGAAGACACTATCTTTTCCTCATTACGTGGTTTTGGTACCTTTGTCAAATATTAGTTGACTGTATATGGGTGAGTTTATCTCTGGGCCCTCGATTCTGGCTCTGATTCTTTCTTCTGCTTGGTCAAGTCTGATGTTGAAGCTATCTATGGAGTTCTTTAGTTCAGTCACTATAGTCTTCAGCTCTAGTATTTCTATTTGTTTTGGGTTTTTTTCCTGGCAGTGTCTATTTCTTTGTTGAACTTTTCATTTTGTTCATACATTGTTTTCCTAATTTCATGTAGTTGTCTGTGTGTTCTTGCAGTTCACTGAACTTTTGAAAGGATTATTCTGAATTCATTGTCACACAGTTCATACATACATTTCCATTTATTTATTTTTTCAATTTTTTATTAACATATAATGTATTATTTGTTTCAGGGGTACAGGTCTGTATTTCATCAGTCTTACACAATTCACAGCACTCACCATAGTACATACCCTCCCCAATGTCCATCACTGAGCCACTCTATCCCTCCCAAACCCTCCACTCCAGCACCCTGTTTGTTGACTGAGATTAAGAGTCTCTTATGGTTTGTCTCCCTTCTGGTTTCATCTTGTTTCATTTTTCCCTCCCTTCCCCTATGATTCTCTGTCTTGTTTCTCAAATTCCTCATATCAGTGAGATAATATGATACTTGTCTTTCTCTGACTGACTTATTTCTCTTAGCTAATACCCTTTAGTTCCATCCACGTCATTGCAAATGGCAAGATTTCATTTTTTGATGGCTGCATAATATTCCAGTGTGTGTGTGTGTGTGTGTGTGTGTGTGTGTGTGTGTGTGTACACACCACATCTTGTTTATCCATTCATCTGTCAGACATCTAGGCTCTTTCCATACTTTGGCTATTGTGGACATTGCTGCTATAAACATTGGGGTGCATGTGCACCTTCGGATCACTACATTTGTATCTTTGGGGTAAATACCCAGTAGTGCAAATGCTGGGTCATAGGGTAGCTCTATTTTCAACTTTTTGAGGAACCTCCATACTGTTTTCCAGAGTGTCTGCACCAGCTTGCATTCCCACCAACAGTGTAAGAGGGTTCCTCTTTCCCCACGTCCTCCCCAACATCTGTCGTTTCCTGACTTGTTAATTTTAGCCATTCTGACTGGTGTGAGGTGGTATCTCATTGAGGTTTTGATTTGGATTTCCCTGATGCCGAGCGATTTTGAGCACTTTCTCATGTGTCTGTTGGCCATTTGGAAGTCTTTTTTGCAGAAATGTCTATTCATGTCTTCTGCCCAATTCCTGATTGGATCATTTGTTCTCTGGGTGTTGAGTTTGATAAGTTCTTTACAGATTTTGGATACTAGCCCTGTATCTGATATGTCATTTGCAAATATCTTCTGCCATTCTGTCAGTTGTCTTTTGGTTTTGTTAACTGTCTCCTTTGTTGTGCAAAAGCTTTTTATCTTGATGAAGTCCCAATAATTCATTTTTGCCCTTGGCAATGTTTCTAAGAAGAAGTTGCTGTGGCTGAGGTCGAAGAGGTTGATGCCTGTGTTCTCCTCAAGGATTTTGATGGATTCCTGTCTCACATTGAGGTCTTTCAACCATTTGGAGTCTATTTTTGTGTGTGGTGTAAGGAAAAGGTCCAGTTTCATTCTTCTTCATGTGGCTGTCCAATTTTCCCAACACCATTTGTTGAAGAGACTGTCTTACATTGGACATTCTTTCTTGCTTTGTCGAAGATTAGTTGACCATAGAGTTGAGGGTCCATTTCTGGGCTCTCTATTCTGTTCCATTGATCTATGTGTCTGTTTTTGTGCCAGTACCATACTGTCTTGACGTTGACAGCTTTGTAATACAGCTTGAAGTCCGGAATTGTGATGCCACCAGCTTTGCTTTTCTTTTTCAACATTCCT
>NW_028012862.1:0-11621 GCF_054177405.1 Leptonychotes weddellii
TCTGAGAAACAAACAGGGTTTTAGAGGGGAGGGGGGAGGGTGGATTGGTTAGCCCAGTGATGGGTATTAAGGAGAGCATGTACTGCATGGAGCACTGGGTGTTATACGAAAACAATGGATCGTGGATCACCACATCAAAAACCAATGATGTTTGGCGCTTGGGTGGCTCAGTCGTTAAGCGTCTGCCTTCGGCTCGGTCATGACCCAGGGTCCAGGGATCAAGCCCCACATCAGGCTGCCTGGTCCGCGGGAAGCCTGCTCCTCCCTCTCCCACTCCCCCTGCTTGTGTTCCCTCTCTTGCTGTGTCTCTCTCTGTCCAATAAATAAATCTTTAAAAACAAAAACAATGATGTATTGTATGGTAAATAACATCACATAATAAAATTAAAAAAAAAAAAAAAGAGTACTTGAGATCCCAGAAGAAGAAAGAGAGAGAGAGGCAGAAGGTATATTGGAGCAAATTATAGCAGAGAACTTCCCTAATTTGGGGAAGGAAACAGGCATCAAAATCCAGGAGGCACAGAGAATCGCCCTCAAAATCAATAAAAATAGGTCCACACCCCGATATCTAATAGTAAAACTTACAGGTGTCAGAGACAAAAAGAAAATCCTGAAAGCAGCTCGGGACAAGAGATCTGTAACTTACAACAGTAGAAACATTAGATTCGCAAGAGACCTATCCACAGAGACCTGGCAGGCCAGAAAGGACTGGCATGATATATTCAGAGCACTAAGTGAGAAAAATATGCAGCCAAGAACACTATCCAGCTAGGCTGTCATTGAAAATAGAAGGAGCGATAAAAAGCTCCCAGGACAAACAAAAACTAAAAGAATTTGCAAACACGAAACCAGTCCTACAAGAAATATTGAAAGGGATCCTCTAAGCAAAAAAGAGCCTAAAAGTAACATAGACCAGAAAGGAAGAAAGACAATACACAGTAACAGTGGCAATAAAATGGCACTAAATTCATATCTTTCAATAGTTATCCTGAATGTAAATGGACTAAATGCCCCAATCAAAAGACACAGGCTATCAGACTGGATAAAAACACAAGACCCATCAATATGCTATCTGCAAGATAATCATTTTAGACGAAAGACACCTCCAGATTGAAAGTGAAGGTGTAGAAAACCATTTACCATGCTAATGGACATGAAAAGAAAGCTGGTGTGGCAATCCTTATATCAGACATATTAGATTTTAAACCAAAGACTATAAAAAGAGATGAGGAAGGACACTATATCCTACTAAAATGGTCTATCCAACAAGAAGATCTAACAATTGTAAATATCTATGCCCCTAACATGGGAGCCCCCAATTATTATAAGCCAGTTAATAACAAAAGCAAAGAAACACATCGACAACAATACAATAATAGTTGTGGACTTTAATACCCCCTCACTGAAATGGACAGATCATCTAAGCAAAAGATCGACAAAGAAGTAAAGACTTTAAATGATACACTGGAACAAATAAACTTCACAGGTATATTCACAACATTCTATCCCAAAGCAACAGAATACACATTCTTCTCTAGTGCCCAAGGAACATTCTCCAAAATAGATCAATCTTAGGTCACAAATTAGGTCTCAACCAGTACCAAAAGATTGGGATCATTCTCTACATATTTTCAGACCACAGTGCTTTGAAACTGGAACTCAATCACAAGAGGAAAGTTGGAAATAACTCAAATACATGGAGGCTAAAGAGCATCCTACAAAAGAATGAAGGGGTCAACCAGGAAATTAAAGGAGAATTAAAAAAATTCAAGGAAACAAATGAAAATGAAAACACAACTATTCAAAATCTTTGGGATGCAGCAAAACCAGTCCTAAGAGGAAAGTATATACTGATACAAGCCTTTCTCAAGAAGCAAGGTCTCAAATACACAACCTAACCCTACACCTAAAGGAGCTAGAGAAAGAAGAGCAAATAATGCCTAAACCCAGCAGGAGAAGAGAAACAGTAAATCAGAGCAGAAATCAATGAAATAGAAACCAAAAGAACAGTAGAACAGATCAACGAAACTAGGATCTGGTTCTTTGAAAGAATTAATAAGTTTGATAAACCCCTGGCCAGACTTACCAAAAGAAAAGAGAAATGACCCAGATGAATAAAATCATGAATGAAAGAGGAAAGCTCACAACCAATACCAAAGAAATACAAACAATTATAAGGACATATAATGAGCAAGGATATGCCAGCAATTTAGATAATCTGGAAGAAATGGATGCATACCTAGAGATGTATCAGCTACCAAAACTGAACCAGGAAGAAATAGAAAACCTGAACAGACCCATAACCACTAAGGAAATTGAAGCAGTAATCAAAAATCTCCCAACAAACAAAAGCCCAGGGCCAGATGACTTCCTAGGGGAATTCTACCAAACATTTAAAGAAGAATTAATACCTATTCTTCTGAAATTGTTCCAAAAAATAGAAATGAAAGGAAAACTTCCAAACTCATTTTATGAGGTCAGCATTACCTTGATCCCAAAACCAGACAAAGATCCCATCAAAAAGGAGAATTACAGGGACGCCTGGGTGGCTCAGTTGGTTGAGCAGCTGCCTTCGGCCCGGGTCATGATGCTGGGGTCCTGGGATCGAGTCCCGCATCAGACTCCTTGCTCGGCGGGGAGCCTGCTTCTCCCTCTCTCTCCCTCTGCTTGTGCTCTGTCAAATAAATAAAATCTTAAAAAAAAAAAAAAAAAGGAGAATTACAGACGAATATCCCTGATGAACATGGATACACCAAAATACTAGCCAATAGGATCCAACAGTACATTAAAAGGATTATTCACCACAACCAAGTGGTATTTATCCCTGGGCTGCAAGGTTGGTTCAACATCCACAAATCAATGTGATACAATACATTAATAAAAGAAAGTAGAAGAACCATATGATCTTCTCAATAGATGCAGAAAAAGCATTTGACAAAGTACAGCATCCTTTCTTGATCAAAACTCTTCAGAGTATAGGGATAGAGGATACATACGTCAATATCATAAAAGCCATCTATGAAAAACCCAGAGCGAATATCATTCTCAATGGGGAAAAATTGAGAGCTTTCCCCCTAAGGTCAGGAACACAGCAAGGATGTCCATTATCACCACTGCTATTCAACACAGTATTAGAAGTCCTAGTCACAGCAATCAGACAACAAAAAGAAATCAAAGGCATCCGAATTGGCAAAGAAGAGGTCAAACTCTTTGCAGATGATATGATACTTTATGTGGAAAACCCAAAAGACTCCACCCCAAAACTGCTAGAACTCATGCAGGTATTCAGTAAAGTGGCAGAATATAAAATCAATGCCCAGAAATCAGTTTCATTTCTGTACACCAACAACAAGGCAGAAGAAAGAGAAATTAAGGAGTTGATCCCATTTAGAATTGCACCCAAAACCTTAAGATACCTAGGAATAAATCTAACCAAAGAGGCAAAGAATCTGTACTCAGGAAACTATAAAATGCTCATGAAAGAAATTGAGGAAGACACAAAGAAATGGATAAACGTTTCATGCTCATGGATTGGAAGAACTAATATTGTGAAAATGTCAATGCTACCTAGAGCAATCTACACACCTAATGTAATCCCTATCAAAATACCATCAATTTTTTTCAAAGAAATGAAGAAATAATCCTAAAATTTGGATGGAACCAGAAAAGACCCTGAATAGAGAGAGGAATGTTGAGAAAGAAAAGCAAAGCTGGTGGCATCACAGTTCCGGACTTCAATCTCTATTACAAAGCTGTAATCATCAAGACATTATGGTACTGGCATAAAAACAGACACATATATCAATGGAACAGAATAGAGAGCCCAGAAATGGACCCTCAACTCTATGGTCAACTCATCTTCGACAAAGAAGGAAAGAATGTCTAATGGAAAAAAGACAGTCTCTTCAGCAAATGGTGTTGGGAAAATTGGACGGCCACATGCAGAAGAATGAAACTGGACCATTTCCTTACACCACACACAAAAATAAACTCAACATGCATGAAAGACCTAAATGTGAGACAGGAATCCATCAAAATCCTAGAGAAGAACACAGGCAGCAACCTATTCGACCTCAGCTGAGCAACTTCTTCCTAGAAACATCGCCAAAGGCAAGGGAGGCAAGGGCAATATGAACTATTGGGACTTCATCAAGATAAAATGCTTTTGCACAGCAAAGGAAACAGTCAACAAAACCAAGAGACAATGGACAGAATGGGAGAAGATATTTGCAGATGACATATCAGATAATGGGCTAGTATCCAAAATCTATAAAGAACTTATCAAACTCAACACCCAAAGAACATATAATCCAATCAAGAAATGGGCAGAAGACATGGACAGACATTTCTGCAAAGAAGATATCCAAATGGCCAACAGACCCATGAAAAATTGCTCAACATCACTCGGCATCAGGGAAATCCAAATCAAAACTTCAATGAGATACCACCTCACACTAGTCAGAATAGCTAAATTTAACAAGTCAGGAAACAACAGATGTTGGCGAGGCTGTGGAGAAAGGGGAACCCTCCTACACTCTTGGTGGGAATGCAAGCTGGGGCAGCCACTCTGGAAAACAGTGTGGAAGTTCCTCAAAAAGTTGAAAATAGAGCTTACCTACAATCCAGCATTTGCACTACTGGATATTTACCCCAAAGATACAAATGTAGTGATCTGAAGTGTTACGTGCACCCCAATGTTTATAGCAGCAATGTCCACAATAGGCAAACTATGGAAAGAGACCAGATGTCCATCAACAGATGAATGGATAAAGAAGAAGTGGTATATATATACAATGGAATATTATGCAGCCATCAAAAAAACCAAAAAAACCAAGAAAACGAAATCTTGCCATTTGCAACGACGTGGATGGAACTAGAGGGTATTATGCTAAACAACATAGGTCAATCAGAGAAAGACATGTATCATATGATCTCACTGATATGAGGAATTCTTCATCTCAGGAAACACACTGAGGGCTGCTGGAGTGGTGGGCAGTGGGAGGGATGGGGTGGCAGGGTGATAGATATTGGGGAGGGTATGTGCTATGGTGAGTGCTCTGACTTGTGTAAGACTGATGAATCACAGACCTGTACCTCTGAAACAAATAATACATTATATATTTAAAAAAAAAAAAAAGAAGATAGTAGGAAGGGAAAAATGGGGGGGGTGGGGCAATTGGAGAGGAGACGAACCATGAGAGACCATGGACTCTGAGAAACAAATTGAGGGTTCTAGAGGGGAGGGGGTGGGGGGATGGGTTAGCCTGGTGATGTTATTAAAGAGGGCATGTTCTGAATGGAGCACTGTGTGCTATATGCAAACAATGAATCATGGAACACTACATCAAAAACAAATGATGTAATGTATGGTGAATAACAAAGCATAATAAAAAAAAAGACCTTTTCCCATTTTTTAACTGTATTTTTTTTATGTTGGGTTGTATAAATTTCTTATATATTTTTATATTGACCCTTTTTGGATATGTAATGTGCAAATATTTTCTTCCATTTAGTAATAGGTTGCCTTTTTGTTTTGTTTTGTTTTGTTTTGTTTTTTTTGATGGTTTCTTTGCTGTGCAAAAACTTTTTATTTTGGTGTAGTCCCAGTAGTTTAATCTTGCTTTTGTTTCCCTTGCCAGAGAAGACTTACTTAGCCAAATGTTTATAAGACCAATGTCAAAAAACCTGCTGCCTATGTTTTCCTCTAGCGATTTTATGTTTTCAGTTTCACATTACATATTCAATCCATTTGTAGTTTATTTTTGTGTATGGTGTAAGAAAGTAGTCCAATGTTATTTTTTTGCACGTAGCTGTCCGTTTTTCCCAACACTATTTGTTGAAGAGACTGCCCTTCGCCCATTGTACATTCTTGTCTCTTTCGTCATAGATTAATTCACCATGTAAGTGTGGGTTTATTTCTTGACTCCTTATTCCCTTCCATTGATCTCTGTGGCTATTTGTGTGCCAATACTGTACTGTTTTGATTATTACAGCTTTGTAGTATATCTTGCAATCTGGAATTTTGATACCTCCAGCTTTGTTCTTTTTTTTCAAGATTGCTTTTGGTTTGGGAGGTATTTAGTGGTTCCATACAAACTGAATCATTTGTTCTACTTGTGTGAAAAATGATGTTTGTGTATTGATAAGGATAGCATTAAATCTGTAGATTGCTTTGGGAAAAATTAACATTTTAACAATATTGTTTCTTCAGATCAATGAGCATGGACTATCTTTCCATTTGCTTGTGTCATCTTTAACTTCTTTCATAAATATTTTATAGTTTTCAGAGTATAGTTCATTCATTCCTTTGTTTCAGTTTATTCCTAGGTATCTTGTTCTTTTTGCTGCAGTTGTAAATTGACTTTCTTTCTTAATTTGTCTTTTGTAATTCATTACAAGTGTATAGAAGTGCTAATGATTTCTTTTTTTTTTTTTGCTAATCATTTCTATTAATTTTGTATTCTGCAATGTTACAGAAATAATTTATTACTTTCAGTAGTTTTTTTTTGGTGGATTCTTTGGATTTTCTATGTCTGGTATCATCTCGTCTGCATATGGTAACAGGTTAACTTCTACTTTACCAATATGGATGCCTTTCTCTTGTTTGATGGCTGGGCCTAGGACTTCAATTACTATGTTGCACAAAAGTAGTGAGAATGAACATCCTTGTCTTGTTTCTGATCTTGGAAGAAAAAGTATCAGTTTTTCACCATTGAGCATGTTAGCTGTGGGTTTCTTCATATATGATCTTTATTATGTTGGGGTATGTTCCCTCAACCCACTTTGTTGAAAATGTGTATCATGAATGGGTTTGTACTTTGGCAGATGCTTTTTCTGCACCTATTGCAATGATCATATTATTTTTGTACCTTGTTTTAATGATGTGATGTATCATATAGTTTGATTTGAAAATATTGAGACACATCCAGGGAAGATGGCAGAGTAGGATACTAAGCTCATCTCATTTCAGGGATACACCTAGACAACACCTACACTGATGTAATTAACCAAGAAAATGACTTGAAGCCTGGGGGAACAGACTCTCCAATAGTTAATTGTAGTGTGGACACCACAGTGAAAATGTTAGGAAAGGCAGACAATGGATCAGAACAAAACTAATCTGCAAAACTAACTACAGATGAAAAGGACACCAAAAGCATGGAGAAAAGAGAAAAAACAGACCCCACCAGGCACCTGAGACATGGAAGGTCTTGCTCTGAGAAGACAAATCCTCATAACGTTTGGCTTGGAAAAACAGGGGGACTTAACTTCATGAGTATTTACGATCACTTGGGCTTACCACCAGGAACGTTAAAAATCTGCTCTGGAAGAGCCAGAGAACAATAGGAAACAGTTTCCACCCCTAAAGGGAGAGCATAACAAACAACCCCTCAGAGATACAGCATAGAAGCAGCAGTTTGAAAAGTGCCTGGGATATACAGAATGATTATTTACTGATCTCAGAATGCATGCTAGAGGGGCAGGGATCTTTAAAAGACTTCTCCAAGAACCAAAGAGCTGGTGAGCACCATTTCTGTCCCTGGTTTCCCTGCCTAGATACTCAGACACCTGCAGGAACCACCACAAACACTCCCACCTAGCTTGCCAACAGTGTGATCCCTGCCCCCATGTTCTCCTGCATTCTGCCCCCATCCAACCCACCCACTCAGAAAAAGTACCTCCAAAACTGCTCCAGGTCTCACTCACCTCACAAGCAGACCAGCACATACTTTGCTGACACTGCACACCCCACCCCCACATTCTTCTGGGAAAACCCCATTCAATCTGCCTCACTCGCAGGAGTTCATTCAAGTAGGGCCAAATTTCTCTCATTTTCAAGCAGCAAGAAGCCCCAATAGTGGCCACCACCACTCTAAACTGACTATTTCCCTAGGAAGAGGGGAAAATAACACACACCAGTTGAACTACAGCCCCAATTGTGGGCTAGGGCAGACATCTGATCTAATTCCTAACCCTGCCCACCAATAAATACCTCACAGGGGGCAGTGCAACAGGAAAGCCCAGTAGTTCAGTATCACTGCAATCCCAACAGACAGACTGGGGGAAGAATATTTCACAGGTAAATACAAACATAATAAAAGTAGTAGATTAATCACTTATAAAAGCAGTACAGAGGTTAAAGCACAAAAGCAGTAAAATTGATTATATCAATAAAAATCAGTCAAGGAATTCACAAAATATGACATCATATTAATAAAATATGGAGAGAGGAGTAAAAATTTAAGTGACCATTAACCCAGAAGAGACTGTTATGTACATAGGATGTTGTACAACGACTTAATGGCAAGAACAAATCAAAACCCTATAATAGACATGCAAAAGGTAAAGAGAAAGGAATGCAAGAATATAACTAAAGAAAGCCATCAAACCACAAGGGAAGAGAGCAAGAGAAGAATGTAACAGAGAAGAACTACAAAAACAACCATAAAACAAGTAAGAAAATGTCAAAGAGTACATACCTATCAATAATTACTTTGAATGTAAATAGACTAAATGCTCTAATCAAAAGATTGAGGGGAACTGATTGGACCAAAAAAAAAAAAAAAAGGTCACATATGCTATTTACAAGGGATTCACTTCAGACCTAAAGACACATGCAGATTGAAATAGAAGGGTTGAAAAACATTTACCATGAAAATGGAAGCAAAAAGAGAGCTGGGGTAGCAATGCTTATATTGGAAAAAAATAGACAATAAAACAAAGAGTGTAACAAGATACAAAAGAGGATACCACAAAATTATAAAGGGAACAATCCAATGAGAAGATATAACAACTGTAAATATTTATGCACCCAACATGGGAGCACCCAAACATATAAAGTAACTATTAACACAGATACGAAGGAAAAAAATGATAGCAATACAATAATAGTAAGGGACTTTAATACTCCACTTGCATCTGTAAATAGATCATCCAGACAGAAAATCAACAAGGAAACAGTGACTTTGAATTGGCATTGGACCAGATGGATCTAACAGATATATTCAAACATTTCATCCTAAAACAGGGGATTACAAATTCTTTACAATGTCACATGAAAATTCTCCAGGACAGATCATGGTTAGGCCCCAAGACAAATTTCAACAAATTCAAAAATATTGAAATCACATCATGCATCTTTTCTGACCACAATGGTATGAAACTAGATGTCAACCATAAGAAAAAGTCTGGAAAGAACACAAATACATGGGAGTTAAATAACATTTTACTAAACAATGAAGGGGTCAACCAAGAAATCAAAGAGAAAATTTAAAAAAATAGAGACAAATTAAAATGTAAACAAAATAGTGCAAAATATTTGGGATGCAGCAAAAGTGGTTCTAAGAGGGAAGTTTAGAGCAATACAGATCTATCTCAAGAAGCAAGAACAACCTCAAATAAACAACCTAACCTTACTCCTAAAAGAGCTAGAAAAAGAACAAATAAAACACCAAACCAGCAGAATGAAGGAAATAATAAGGATTAAAGCAGAAATAAATAAAATAGAGAAAAAATTTCAGTATAACAGATGAAAAGAGAAAAATGAAACCAGGAGCTGGTTTTTTGAAAAGATAAAATCGATAAACTTCCATCATGACTCATCAGAAAAAGAGAGAGGGGGAGCCTGGGTGGCTCAGCTGGTAAGCATCCAATTCTAAATTTTGGCACAGGTTATGATCTCAGGGTTGTGAGATCAAGCCTCACACCCAGCATGGAGCCTGCTTAAGATTCTCTCTCTCCTCCCTTTGCCCCCTCCTCTCTCTCCCTCCCTTTCTTTTTAAGACATTTTAAAGACTCAAGTAAATAAAATCAGAAATGAAAGAGGAGAAATAACAACAAACACAAAAGAAATACAAAGGATAAGAAAAGAATATTATGAAAAATTATGGACAACCTGGAGGAAATGGTTAAATTACTAGAAACCTACCAAAGCTCCCAAAACTAAATCAGAAAGAAAAAAAATTGAACACACCAATTACTGGCAATGAAATTGAATCAGTAATCAAAAAATTCCCAACAAACACAAGTACAGCACCAGATAGATTCACAGGTGAATTCTACCAAACGTTTAAAAAAGGGTTAATACTTATTATTCTAAAACTATTCCAAAATTTAGAGGAGGAAGAAAAGCTTCCAAATTTATTCTATGGGGCAAACATTACACTAAGCGCATCGTCAATAAAATATTAGCAAATGAGATGAAAATAAACATGATGGAGTGGGTAGGAGACCTTAGTTTCCTCTAGTCCCAGGAACTCAGCTAGTTAGCTATCAAAACATTCTGAACACCTGCAAACTCAACCAGAGATCTAAGAGAAGAATAACTGCAATTCTATAAATAGAAAAGTGACCAGTTTCTGTAAGAATGACAAGATGGAAAAACTCACATCAGAAAAGAGAACAAGAGGCAGTACTGAAAGCCAGGAGCCTAATCCCTATGGACTTAAGTAAGATGTCAGAACTAGAGTTTAGAACAATGATTATAAAGACATTGGCTGGGCTTGAAAAAAAAAAAAAGCATAGAAGACACTAGAGAATCAATCCCTTTCTGAAGAAATAAAAGAACTAAAATCTAACCAAGTTGAAAACAAAAAGGCTATTAATGAAATGTAATCAAAAATGGAGGCTCTAACTACTAGCATAAATGAGACAGAATGAGAGTTAGTGATATAGAAGACAAAATGATGGAGAATAAAGAAGCTGAGAAAAGGAGAGGTAAACAACTACTGGACCACTAGGGGAGATTTCAAGAGATGAGTGATACCATACAACATTAAATTGGGATCCCAGAAGAAGAGGAAAGAGAGAGAGGGAGGCAGAGGGTATATGGAGGAAATTATAGTGGAGAACTTCCCTAATATAGGGAAGGAAACAGGCATCCAAGTCCAGAAAGCACAGAAAACCCCCCTCAAAATCAATAAAAATAGGTCAATAACCCAACATATAATAGTAAAACTACCAAATCTCAGAGACAAAGAGAAAATCCTGAAAGTAGCTCAGGAGAAGAGGTCCATTAACCTACAAGGGTAGAAACATTACACTGTCAGCAGACATATCCACAGAGACCTGGCAGGCCAGAAATGGCTGGCATGATAAATTCAGGGTGCTAAATGAGAAAAACAAGCAGCCAAGAATACTTTATCCAGCTAGGATGTCATGCAAAATAGGAGTGATAAGAAGCTTCCAGGACAAACAGAAATTAAAGAATTTGTGATCACCAAACCAGCCCTACAAGAAATATTATAAGGGACCCTTTAAGAAAAGAGAGCCCAAAAGTAACATAGACCAGAGAGGAACAGAGAAAATATATAGATACAGTGACTTTACAGGTGAGAAAAGGCACTAAATTCACATCTTCCAATAATTATCTGAATGTAAATGGTCTAAATGCCCTAATCAAAAGACACAGGGTATCAGATTAGATAAAAAATCAAGACCCATTGATATGCTGTCTGAAAAAGACTCATTTTATTTATTTTATTTATTTTTAAAATTTTATTATGTTATGTTAGTCACCATACAATACATCATTGGTTTTTGATGTGGTGATCCACGATCCATTGTTTTCATATAACACCCAGTGCTCCATGCAGTAAATGCCCTCCTTAATACCCATCACC